>NC_090245.1:52162724-52212724 GCF_037325665.1 Littorina saxatilis | reverse complement strand
ACCAAAATTTGAACCAATTTGGTTGAAAAATGAGGGCGTGACAGTGCCGCCTCAACTTTCACGAAAAGCCGGATATGACGTCATCAAAGACATTTATCAAAAAAATGAAAAAAACGTTCGGGGATTTCATACCCAGGAACTCTCATGTCAAATTTCATAAAGATCGGTCCAGTAGTTTAGTCTGAATCGCTCTACACACACACACACGCACACACGCACACACGCACACACGCACATACACCACGACCCTCGTTTCGATTCCCCCTCGATGTTAAAATATTTAGTCAAAACTTGACTAAATATAACAAGTCGCGTAAGGCGAAAATACAATATTTAGTCAAGTAGCTGTCGAACTCACAGAATGAAACTGAACACAATGCCATTTTACTCGTAGCATCGTCAGGCCACCGCTCATGGCAAAGGCAGTGAAATTGACAAGAAGAGCGGGGTAGCATTTGATACGATAGACCACGAAATTCTGCTCCACAGGCTTCAGCACTCCTTTGGTGTTCATGATCTGGCCCTTTCCTGGGTTCGTTCGTACCTTACTAACCGGACGCAGACCGTTTGTGTCAACGGCATCAAATCTCAACCTTCAGCTCTCCAGTACGGTGTCCCGCAAGGGTCCGTGCTTGGCCCCATACTTTTCGTTCTATATGCCTCCCCTGTGTCCGATGTTATCAGTCGCCATGCGTTGTCGCACGAGAGTTTCGCTGATGATACACAGCTTCATCAGTCTGCCCCTCTTGCTGAAGTTGACGTTCTGGTATCTCGGACACAGGATTGCATTGCGGACCTCAGTGATTGGATGTCTTTAAACAAACTCCAGTTAAATAGTGACAAAACCGAAGTTATGCTGGCCTGTCCCAAGAAATTTCTCAATCACCCTTCTCTTCCTGCCTCTCTCACTGTCAACGAACTACCTATCTCTTTCTCTCCGTCTGTCCGCAGCCTTGGCGTCACTCTCGATCCAACTCTCTCTTTCCAAAAACACATCTCTAACATCTGCAAGTCCGCCTATCTAGAGCTGCGCAAGATTAGTTCAGTCCGTCACTACCTCACCACTGATGCAACCAAAACGTTAGTGTGTTCTTTAGTCCTCTCAAAGATAGATTATTGCAATTCTCTTCTGGCCGGTCTCCCTAAGTACCTTTTAGATAGACTTCAAAGGATCCAAAATAACGCTGCCCGCCTGGTCTTCAAATCTTCCAAGTATGAACACGCCACACCCCTTCTTCACTCTCTACACTGGCTGCCTATCACTAAAAGGATCGAATACAAACTCTCCTCTCTTTCTTTTGCCGTCGTTTCTGGTTCTGCCCCAGAATACTTCTCAGAACTCCTCAATCTCTACACCCCCTCTCGTCAGCTTCGCTCCGCCGCCGACACTCGACTCTTCCGACTCCCCACAGTGCAAACAAAGACATGTGGCGAGAGGTCCTTCGCCTATCAAGCCCCTGTGACCTGGAATAGATTACCTCTGCCTCTCAGACACACAGATTCTCTCACTACATTCAAGACAAATCTCAAAACACACCTCTTTCAGCGCAAGTGATTTTCCCTCCAGCATCTCTCCACCCACCCCATCCCGCCCCACCTCACCCCCTACCTAGTGCCTAAAATAACGTGTATATATATTTTCTGCGCTTTGTGTCAGCACTGTTTGTGTGTGTGTAAATAGTATTGTTGACACGTTTTTATACAGTAGCCTTATGTGGTTCTTGTGCCTAGGCTGTGTATTGGATTGTCATTGTATGCCTGCATCATTAGTTGTCAGTAATTATTACATGTGCTGATTGTTCTCTTTGCCTGCGCGCGTATAGTATGTTGGTTATGATTGGTCATAGTATGTTTGTTTATGTTTGGTCGTTATCTTTGCTTGTGCGTGTATTGTATGTTTGGTCGTTTTCTTTGCCTGTGCATGTATAGTTTGTTGGTTATGTTTGGTCGGTTTCTTTGCCTGTGCGTGTATAGTATGCTTGGTCGATGTATGTATTGTAAAGCGCTAAGAGTAGACATTTTTCTAGAATAGCGCTATAAAAGTTTGCATTATTATTATTAGTAGTAGTTGCGCTAAGAAGGATAGCACGCTTTTCTGTACCTCTCTTTGTTTTAACTTTCTGAGCGTGTTTTTAATCCAAACATATCATATCTATATGTTTTTGGAATCAGGAACCGACAAGGAATAAGATGAAAGTGTTTTTAAATTGATTTGGACAATTTAATTTTGATAATAATTTTTATATATTTAATTTTCAGAGCTTGTTTTTAATCCGAATATAACATATTTATATGTTTTTGGAATCAGCAAATGATGGAGAATAAGATAAACGTAAATTTGGATCGTTTTATACATTTTTATTTTTTTTTACAATTTTCCGATTTTTAATGACCAAAGTCATTAATTAATTTTTAAGCCACCAAGCTGAAATGCAATACCAAACCCCGGGCTTCGTCGAAGATTACTTGACCAAAATTTGAACCAATTTGGTTGAAAAATGAGGGCGTGACAGTGCCGCCTCAACTTTCACGAAAAGCCGGATATGACGTCATCAAAGACATTTATCAAAAAAATGAAAAAAACGTTCGGGGATTTCATACCCAGGAACTCTCATGTCAAATTTCATAAAGATCGGTCCAGTAGTCTGAATCGCTCTACACACACACACACATACACACACACACACGCACAGACAGACAGACACACATACACCACGACCCTCGTTTCGATTCCCGGCCCTCGATGTTAAAATATTTAGTCAAAACTTGACTAAATATAAAAATGAAGGGAGTTATGATGCATGTAAATGTAATTTTTTTATAATCTAAATTAGTACATAATTATGCGTGTTTGTGTGTGTGTGTGTGTGTGTGTGTGTGTGTGTGTGTGTGTGTGTGTGTGTGCGCGTGCGTTCCGGCGTGCGTGCGTACGTGTGTGTGTGTTTGTGTGTGCGTGAGCGGCCAGCATGTACAACAACAACAACAACTGACAACAACAACAACAACATCAAGTCAATTTCATGTAGTGTGCTTGTGTGCCGCTTGTGTGTGTTCACCGTATGAGACATTGTGCCCGTGTGTGTGTGCCGTGTGTGTGTGTGTGTGTGTGTGTGTGTCGGTGTGTGTGTGTGTGTCAGTGTGTGTGTGTGTGTGTGTGTGTCTGTGTGTTTGTGTGTGCGTGAGCGGCCAGTATGATGTAGGCTACAACAGCAACAACTACATCAAGTCAATTTCACACTTTCGACAACATTGTCTCGTGTCCGGGAGGAGACATGTAATATTTCTTTGGAACCAACTTGAAGTCGATAAGAGTAGTATGAAAAATTAGGTGCCTCATCCACAATTTGGCTTGTCATTTCAGCCGTAGAAAACAGGGGCGATGTCAATCGTGTCAACTTGAGTGCTAGCGTAACAAGTACAAGGCAGTGGGGGTTGGGTTCCATGCCTACTGGACCGTTCGAAACTCGAGTCTATTGACCGGAACCCTACTGGCCCAAATACTACGTGCATGATGTCGTCGTGGAATTCCTGCGTAACTCCATTCTTGGCGATTTTGATGTTTTGGTCCCTTAGTTCAGTTTAGCCATTCATTCTCAGTCACTGAGAAATATTCTCTCAAATACGTCGATACGAAAATGTGTATGTTTCTCTGTGTGTGTGTGTGTGTGTGTGCCACGGTGTGTGTGTGTGTGTGTGCCGGTGTATTCGTTGCGAATATTGACACATTCACGCACACGCACGAGTCAGTGCGAGCGTACAAACACACACTGCACACACACACACACACACGCACACTCAGTGACTGACCACCGGGCACAGTGACACTGACTGGCACACACACACACACTGACGCGGCACACTGGCACACACGTGACACACACACACGGCCGTCACACACACACACACACACACACACACACACACACGGGCGGCACAGAGCTGACAGACACAGACACACCAAACACTCACTCAAACCTCAAACACGGACGCACACACAAACAGTAACACAAACACACACACACACTCCGCCGCACACACACACACACACACACGGCACTGACACACCGAGCACACACACACACACGTGACACGCACACACCGTCACGTGGGATACACACCGGGCACACACACACACACACTGACACACACACTGACACACCGGGACTGAACACGGGCACACACACACACACACACACACACACACACGGCACACACACGGCACCCGGGAAAACACACTGACACACCGGGCACACACACACACACACACACACACACACCGCACACACACAAACAGTCACGTATACACAAACAAACACTCACGTCACTATACACAAAACAACTTGAACACTAACGTGACACACACTCACACGCAGAGTGTTGTTGTTGTTGTTGTTGTACATGCTGATGTTCATTTTTCTAGTTATCGCTCTCATTTGCTCCATTCATTTGACTCAATCATCATCATCATTATCATAATCATCATTATCATAATTTTCATCATCATTATCATCATCGGCCTCGCTTGATCTTCCAAAATGGATCCTAACTCCCTTATTCTTTTATTTCTGTGACTTAAAACTCAGTGTAAAGGCAGATGATATCCTGAAGATACTAGATATATAAGAATATTAAACAACCGTACTTTAAATTATGGTCGTGCCTGCGATTCTAAAATCAATGCGAACATGGTCGGACGCAGATATCCGATGCTTGCACTTTTGCTCGCTAGCTCTTCGAAAATGCATCATGACTTCCTTATTTTTTATTTCTGTGACTTAAAACTCGGTACAAAGTATGATAATGTAGTGAAGATTCTAGATATATAAAAATATTACATGAACATTCTTTATTTTGAGGTTGAGCCTGCGTTCTTTGATCAATGCGAACATGGTCGGACGCTGAACCACGATGCTTTCACTTTCGCTCGATAGCTCGTGGCAAAATACATCATAACTCCCTTATTTTTTTATTTCTGTGACTTAAAACTTGATATAAAGTCAGATAATGTTGTGAAGATACTATATATATATAAAATAGTACATGTACATGCTTTAGTTTGGTAGCGCAAGGTAGTGCAAGGCCGCGTGCGGCCGCGTAGTATTTAGTCAGACCGCCCTTACGTGATGCTAAAGACTGAGTCACCTTCACAATACTCTCGCTCCTTCGCACTACCCTATTTTGTTACAATACATGTATGTACAGGGGCGGACGAGGGGGGGGGGGGGGGTCTGGGGTTTCCGGACCCCCCCCCAACCAAAAAATAAAATATTTGTATAGTGCATTTCTTTATTTTACATTGTCATTGAGTTTCAATTTTTTTGGTATTAATCAGTGACAAAATCTGCTGCCTGAAACTGGTAATGATCATCCTCAGAGTGCACCAGATTGCACCATTTTGCATCCTTTTTTTCAAAATTGTTCGGGGGGGCATGCCCCCGGACCCCCCTAGCAAGCTAGGCGCCTTGCGCCGTCGGCTCGGCGCTTCGCGCCTTCACACCCATATCTTCACAATATACTTTTGAAAACCCCCCCCATAAAATGAACTGATCCGCCCCTGATGTATGTATGTATGTATGTATGTATGTATGTATGTATGTATGTATGTGTGTGTGTGTTCTGGTGAGTGTGTCCAGTCAGTGCAGGCTGGGAATGGGTGGAAGTGTGAGGCGGCATTGATCCGGCCCGCCCCCCCCCTCTCTCTCTCTCTCTCTCTTTCTCTCTCTCTCTCTCGAGTCTCTCTCTACGACTAGGCTCTCTCTTTCTGTCTCCCTCTCTCTGAGTTTTCTGAATAAATCTCATTAACGAGACCTATGTGTATCCTATGCTTCCGTGCACAATGACTCGAATACAGCAAAAAAACTTCCCGGCACTCGGAAAGTTGGCACAGGAAACACCCATGCTGTAAAGGTAGGTGTGAATCCAAGAAGAAGGATGCATATTCCATAATAATTTATCTATGAAGAAATGGATGCTTGCCGTCTTTTGTCAAATCCTTCTTCGTCATGAGCAATCTCTAAGAAACTGACGCTCTTACTTCGGTTTACTTGAGAAAACCTGGCCGGCTACTTGCCACACAAAAAATGCCACTCTGTCCTGCATGTCCGCTAAGCTGCACGGCCATACTGACAAAATTGAAAATTTCACAGAATGCATATTAATGGTGTTCTGTGACGCCCGATGGAGATGTTGATAAGTTTATTGAGACTTTCAACATTCTGTCCCCGAATACTGTGTCAACTTGTGTGTGCAAACATTGGTTACCACTTCTTTAATACTTTCAGCATAACTTGAAAGCTAATTTGCCATGCCACACAAGGACATATTTTTAACACTTCTCCTAGAAACCAACATATTATATAATATTGAAAAGTTGTGTTTAATGTATCATCTCTGGAAAATATTGTCAATATTGATGTTATGAACATATTTTTTCCTCTCTCTGGGTTAGAGATTAACGCGAATACGAGGCTCTGTGCTTGCCCTTTCGTATCCTCTGACGGCCATATTGGGTTGTCGCGGACGGAATAAGACACAAAAATGTTGACTGCACGGCTTGCATCCACGTTGGCAAGGCAGCTGCCACGGACAGCGCAACAGGTAAACCTTTTTCTTCCTTGTTATAACTCTGGAATGTACTGTGTTGTCCATTTGTAGAAGAATATGCGTGACCAACTGACAGCAGACGTGCCGGTGCAGCAACATGCGCTCTTGAGCGGGGGATGTCAAGAACGACATACCGAGTTAAAAAAAACTGAACACTTTATATACGTGAATTGCAGCAAGAATTGTGCCGGTTTACGTATACATTTGCAGAACGTTAGTAGTGCACTCTGTCTGAGCATGTGAACGACAACGATGTCCATGGATTTAGTTAATGTTGCAGTATTTTCCATGACGACAGTGACCTTCAGGACACACCGCTCCGTTTTGAGAAGTCGTGCTCGTGCTTATAGTTATAGCTGTATGCACCGACACTTTATGGTCTAAAACATAACACGTGTGGGGAACGTCAGACGTTAATTGATAGGATTAACAGGTGAAACTTATGATTCTCTTCTTTATGTGTCCTTGTGATTGGCAACTCTTGCACTGTTGTGTAGCAGACGACCTTTTGTCTGTAGGCCTATGCCGTTGGATGATGATAATGCATTAACGTCTGCAAACTTTTATTTTCAGGTTTGCAAAAATGCCATTGGAGCTGGCTTTGTTGCAGCCAGAAATCTGCAGACATCACAGCAATCAAATGCTGCTAAAGGTAATGTTGAACTTTAGTGTTGTAAATTCATAGCTCACAATCCAGTGGCATTTATTATTTACGCCTCCAATACTTTTCGGTATCTGAGAAGCTCTCGCGAGATATCTGTGTGACATGCTCTTTGTTATGCTTTGAACTTCGCGAGAACTTCGAACCTTGCCTTCCGCAGCTCGCGCAAGATTGCTGTACCATCTGCTTTGCTATGCTTTGAAGTTTGCAAGAGCTTGGAATACCCATAGGGTCTATTTTGCAGAACCTGCTCTTGTAAGCACAACAAGGGTCTATTTTGCAGAACCTGCTCTTGTAAGCATAACAAGTCATTTCAGATAACTTTGAAGTCACGGAATGAACTGTACATGGGTTTTAGAAGGAAAACACATCAGCTTAGCCGCCATTTCAAAGGAGTGGAGGCAACTCTGTCAATATTTTGTATGCATTTTCTCGTCATTTTCATCGATCAAATGGCCAAATTAATTAATTATGCCACCAAACATAACGTTAAGTATACTATTTTGTTCAGTTCAACAAGGTTTGGTGAATTGTAGTGATTAGACCTTCGGGTGTGTATGACTATGAGTGCTTTCAACTAATTAAAGTAGCACATGTACTTAAAAGTAACTTCAAGATATTGACAGGGAAATAAAGACTCCTGTTCTGACACCAAAACCATGTCTTGCTTCTTATCATAGTTCTGGGTTTTCAAGTAAGTTAACTGTTGCCATGAAAATGTTACAGCTGGCGGGGCTGAAGTGTCTTCCATCCTGGAGGACCGTATCCTGGGTCAGGCACCTCAGGCCAACCTAGAGGAGACGGGTCGTGTATTGTCCATTGGTGACGGTATCGCTCGTGTCTATGGCCTCAAGAACATCCAGGCCGAGGAGATGGTGGAATTTTCCAGTGGTCTCAAGGTCAGTGCAGTCTTACTGATTATTTTGTGTGTGTGAGTGCAACAGGCGATCTGAAAAACGTCCTTATCTAATCTATTTTACATGACGGCTTGTGGAATTGCAAGATAAGTGTGATTTCTCCTTGCATTTTACAATTTATTGATATTGAACTTTCTGCTTTCTCTATCTCTGTGTCCCTACCTCCTACTCCCCCGCCCACTGTGAGGTCACATGCCTTTTTCATTGTAAAAGTTTTAACGTTTGTTGCTTGTGTGCATGCAGGGTATGGCCTTGAACTTGGAGCCTGACAACGTGGGTGTGGTGGTGTTTGGTAACGACAAGCTGATCAAGGAGGGCGACATTGTGAAGAGAACTGGTGCCATCGTGGACGTTCCTGTGGGCAGGGAGCTGCTGGGCAGAGTTGTGGACGCCCTGGGAAACCCCATTGATGGCAAGGTCAGGCACAGATAAGTTTACTTCGAACAGTGTTTAGTCTTGAGGTATGCCGTGTGTTGTTGATGATTGTCCCAGGTGTTTCAGGGATGTTGCTACAAATCCATACCTATAGGACAAATGTCCTGAGTTCTTCAGCATCAATAGGACATTTGACCGCTTTCAGAAAGTCTAATAGGACATTATGAATTTGCGCCAAACAGCTTATAACACATTCCATGGAATTGTTCCAAAGTCATGTGCCCACACACACACGCGCACACACACACACACACACCTACGCGCGCGCTGTAGAACACACACATAATATAGTAAATACATCAACACAGTGTGTGTATAATGTTGTATTTGTTTAGTTTCAAAGAAACCACAACAAAGAAACCAACATGAACAACTTCAGAGCTCTTACTTTGATTACAAACTGCATGATTTGGATAAAAGTTGAAAAACAAAATGATCGGTTTGATCTAATGCTGATCTTTTGCGGCATAATTCAGTGCTTCGTCTCGTATCGAAAACAAAAGCAGACGACAAATTTAGTCAGTTGGAGTTGTCTCCCGTACTCCTGCAGCATGCACTGATCTAAAAATAATCCACTATAATAGACGGTTATACCCAAACGGCGCATACCGCAAACGGTTCGGGAATTCCCGACAAAAGAAAAGATCCGCACTGGCAACTCCAGTGTCAGCTGAACACGAGAGCGTTCTGTCTTTTAGAAGATTTGTATCTTGAAATGAAAATTAACGAATATCGCGCTGTCCGAAGGAATGGAGTACATATCGGACAATGACCACGCTCAGGCTAAAACGATAGGACATCTGACCGACATGCGGCAATGTGAATCGGACATTTGGGGATTTTCATCGATAAATGTCCGATGTCCGACGCCTAACGACATCCCTGGTGTTTTGTAAACTGGTTTAACTTTCAAGGTAAAAACAACGCGTGCATCCCCTCAAAAACACTGTGGTAGTGTAAACATGTGTAACTATGGTGTAAAGACAAACTAGTAGCTTTATTTAGATAGGAAAAACTAATCGAGCGCGTTCAGGTCTGGTCAGATTGACCGCTTGATCAGTTCTTTTTACATTTTTTGCGTTAAAACTCCCCCAGTAAATTGCTAGAAATGTCTGTTTTTTAAAATGCATTACATAGGTATTATGTCTGTTCCTGTTGATTTGTTTTTCTTTTGCACTTTTTTTAATCGCTGTTGTATACAGCATCAATTTTTGTTTAGGTCAGATTTGCACCCCTTTTGCTATGCCCGATTACTTTCTAGTATATCTGTTGAAGGCTGATAGACAAAACTTTTTCAGGTGAATCTGACACCATGGCTGAAGCAGTTTGCACTTGAGTTCACATGGTTACAGAGAAGTTTTGATATTTTGTAAAACAATTATTGTTTTTGTGCAGGGCCCTCTTGGCTCCTCGGAAAGACTGAGGGTGGGACTCAAGGCCCCTGGTATCATCCCCCGTACCTCTGTGAAGGAGCCCATGCAGACAGGCATCAAGGCTGTCGACAGTCTGGTGCCCATCGGCCGTGGACAGCGTGAGCTCATCATTGGTGACAGACAGACTGGGTCAGTTATAGAATACCCCTTGTTTGCATGAAATTTCCTTGCCTTGGCGTTGAATAAGTTTTTGGAATGATGTGTGGAAAAAATGGCCTCTCCGTTTGAAATGCAGATGGTTAAGTATGTTCGGTTTAATGCTTTAGCATGTGAAAGCAGAGTATGATTTGCTCATTTCAGTTGGTAAGGGTTTGGAGGGATGGCGAAAGATCTGTGCAGTTCTTTGAGCAGTAGTGTCTAAACATGCTCAGTCAATGATTATCTGTCAGTAGAAATAGCACAATTCAGTGAAGGCATTATTTGTGCAAAACCAAAATTATATTTCATCTATCAATTTATTCATTTTTTTTTTACCCCAATTTCTCATCTTATTGCCTCTGTGCTAGAATTGGCTCATAACCTTGCAGTTAAAAACCCTTTTGCCTATTATTTATTTGCAGTAAAACCGCTGTTGCCATTGACACCATCATCAACCAGAAGCGTTTCAATGAGGGCTCCAACGAGAAGCAGAAGCTGTACTGTATCTACGTGGCCATTGGCCAGAAGAGATCCACTGTGGCCCAGCTGGTAAAACGTCTTACTGACGCTGGTAAGTACTGCTGCATACCCCTGTACCATACATTCAACAAAGAGAACCATTGCTGTTCCTGGGGATTAATAATAATAATAATAATAATAATAAATGAGCATTTATATAGCGCAACATCATAACTTTACAATTATGCTCTTTGCGCTTGACACATTTAAAATTAAAACACAGTTATACAAGCATTTACATCTACATTCATAGTCAACAACGCTTAATTAAAAGCATACACCATCAAACATACATTACAAAGGATTGTATTGCATGTTGATCATAAAAAAAAATTGAAAAAAAAATCCCTGCGCTTAGAACTGTACCCACAGAATACGCGCGATATAAGCCTCATATTGATTGATTGATTGATTGATCAGGGTTGCTTGCTTGGAAAGCTGCAAATTCCACACACAAAAAAGCAGTAGCACTACATTCATTTATGTTTAACCGTATGACTGCAGTTTACAGGTACATAGTACACAAAATGGAATAGAATGCAATGCTATCTGCAATCGCTCATGGTTAACTTTATGACTTCAGCTTCTGAGTTTTAACGTGTAACTAAAGATAAAATCTAAATGCCTTACATCAAAAACTGCGTTGCCTGGCTTAGTTTATTGGTAGATAAAACTCCTAACAAATATAAGATTTTCTGAAATTGTGACTGAATTCTGGTTCGGCTTTTGTTGGGTATTTAAAAAGTGAATTTGTGTTGACTGTTGAACAGATGCCATGAAGTACACGATCGTGGTGAGCGCCACAGCCTCTGATGCTGCCCCCCTGCAGTACCTGGCTCCTTACTCAGGCTGTGCTATGGGAGAATTCTTCCGTGACAACGGCATGCACGCCCTCATCATCTATGATGATTTGTCCAAGCAGGCAAGACCTATTTTGTTTTATATGTTGTTTTTTTGCCTTTCGATTACATTTTTGCAGGGGGGAGGAGAAGAGAGTGATTTGGTGGCATGTTGGTATCGTTGAATCCTATTCCTTGTTTGCGGTGTACTTTCAAGCTAACTTATATAACCTATTACCTTGACCAAGGTGGCTCATTGTTTTACATCAGTTTTAGTGTCAAAGTCAAATAGAAGCCTATGTTTGATTGTATGTGGCATTGTTATCTGTAATTTTTTGAATAAATTGGTTAAACCAAATAGAAGCCAATGTCAGTGTCCTCATACGTTGCTTTGTGTTCAGGCCGTTGCCTACCGCCAGATGTCTCTGCTGCTGCGTCGTCCTCCAGGACGTGAGGCCTACCCTGGTGATGTGTTCTACCTCCACTCTCGTCTGTTGGAGCGTGCTGCCAAAATGAACGACGACAATGGTGGTGGCTCTCTGACCGCCCTCCCTGTGATCGAGACCCAGGCCGGTGATGTGTCAGCCTACATCCCCACCAACGTGATTTCCATCACTGACGGACAGATCTTCTTGGAGACCGAGTTGTTCTACAAGGGAATCCGCCCTGCCATCAACGTGGGTCTCTCTGTTAGCAGAGTAGGATCTGCTGCCCAGACCAAGGCCATGAAACAGGTAAGGCCTTTGCTGACAAAATATGTACTGGAACTAGCCTGTTGTGAATTGAAGCAAATAACATTAAAAGAAAGTCCGTATCCAAACCTGTTGATGTTCGGTTACTGTTGTGTTAAATATTTATTAGGGCATAAAACAAATGGTATTGTTTGTGTGCACGTGTGTATTTTATGAGTACAGCAGTCCCTCTCATGAACGGACACCCTTGGGCCATAGCAAAACTGTCCGTACATTGCAGGTGTCTGGTCACGGGAGGGGTGACCACACCACCCCCTCCCCCTCACACAGAGACACACAAACAACAGGATTGAGTCTATGCTAATCACTTCTTGTGGCTACTAAACAATAAACTCCTAATACTTCTTTAAACGTTCTGTAAAAATGATTTGTATGAAAAGTGTTGAAAAGAAGAGATAAAATAAATCCTCAAGGCAGTGAACACACTCACCATGCACTGACATACGAAAGCAGCCACACAAACACAGCACAGAGGAGCGTGTGCAGATGCTTTGCAAGAATAAGCTTGAAAACCAGTTTGAATAAATAGCAGCAGATAGAGCTGCATGTCATAATCATGTAATTTATTTTCATCTTGTCTGGGCTTTATTGACTGCATGCCGATCATGTGGCATGGCAGTGACTTTTCACTCTTCAGTCGGAAATACACTGTACATAACACAGCTCCCACTCTCCCTCACTAATGCCTATCCCAAGCCGTGACAACTGATGCTTGGAAATTGTGTGGAAGAGTACACCTCTCTATTTCTCTCCAATGCTCTTCCTGCTGACATGCAGTGACACCGGACACCCCACAGAGTTTAGCCAGGTACCCCTCCACCCCCCCTCTCCCTCTCTCTCTCACTCCCTCCAGTCATGTACTGTTTGGGGCTGTGGCCAGAGAGGTCAGCTCCAACTGTTCACTCAGAGCAAAACCAGTTGACTGTGTCATAACTTTTGACAAAGCAAGACAACTGAAGGGATCACAGATTAGGCAACCGACTCACTGAGGGGAAACAAGAGTATCTTGTCAATGAAAGAGGTTACACACAGACACACGATGCTGAGAAATGTGGCCGGTTTTTCACTCTCTTTTGCTCAGGACCTTCATCCACTGTGGTTTCTGTTGTTTACGTCCAACAGACAAGAATAAAGAGCACAGTGCAGTTTCATGTTGGCATCTTCGCATGTACTCCACTCGATCCTGACCAAAACTACCCCCCTCCTGATGGGTACAGGTGCACTCAAGTTACCAGTGACTGTCGTCACGCCATTGCGGCTGTGATCTTTGTACCAAGAGCCGGACTGCTCTGTTATCGATTTTGTTGTGGTGAAAATTTGACGATGGTCTGTCCGTACATTGGAGGTATGACCTGCTGTTGGGACCGAAAATGAGTGTCCGCGTCCACGTTTTGCAGGTGTCCGTTTAAGGGGGGGCAAATATAGAAGGAAAACACTCCGTGCCGAGCAAATGTGTCCGTACATGTCAGGTGTCCGCTCACGCCGGGGGCCGTACATTGCAGGGACTGCTGTACCTACCTTGCAGACTAGACCTGCATTTCCTGATTCTTCCTTTAAAGCATACTTCAGTGTTCACTTTGCATTTTATTAATATTCTTTTTTAGCAGCATGTATAAAGCTTGTTCAACTGTGTACTCAAGTGGTCTGAAATAATTTTCATTCCGTAGCTAACTTTGTGCAAAATAAGCCTTCACTCCCGAAGCATTCAAAATAAAATTGTATAATCTTGTGTGTTGTGCAGAATTGTGTGTGACATTGTATGTTGTACGTGTGCAGGTGGCTGGCTCCATGAAGTTGGAGTTGGCTCAGTACCGTGAGGTGGCCGCTTTCGCCCAGTTCGGCTCTGACTTGGACCAGGCCACACAGAACCTGCTGAACCGCGGCGTCCGTCTGACTGAGCTCCTCAAGCAGGGACAGTACGGTGAGTCACCCATCTCTTCCTCACTTGTGGCAGCGTCTTACGCCCAGGGCTTGGGTTTGTGGAGTGTGCTGGGCTGAGGTACACAAAGCGAAACTGGATGGGAACAAGTCTGATTGGTAAAATACACTATCAAACTGAATGGGACTCAGCTTGGTGGGAACAAGTCTGATTGGTAAATTACACTATAAAAGTGAACAACCAAACTGACCCCTCACTGCGTACCACCCAGTTTTGTTTCATGCACCTCAGCCCTGTGGTGGGTGTGTGATTTTCAGGATGGGGATTTGTACATTTAAGAACTGAGATCCCTTTTGACTAGGGTCTTATTAGAGGTATGAATGTCTTTTTTTGAGTCCTGCTACTAGGTGTGGTCACCCCCCGCGGGTTAGGGGGAAGAATTTACCCGATGCTCCCCAGCATGTCGTAAGAGGCGACTAACGGATTCTGTTTCTCCTTTTACCCTTGTTAAGTGTTTCTTGTATAGAATATAGTCAATTTTTGTAAAGATTTTAGTCAAGCAGTATGTAAGAAATGTTAAGTCCTTTGTACTGGAAACTTGCATTCTCCCAGTAAGGTAATATATTGTACTACGTTGCAAGCCCCTGGAGCAAATTTTTGATTAGTGCTTTTGTGAACAAGAAACAATTGACAAGTGGCTCTATCCCCTCTCCCCCCTTTCTCCGTCGCGATATAACCTTCGTGGTTGAAAACGACGTTAAACACCAAATAAAGAAAGATTAGGTGTGGTCATTACACTCTGCTTTTAGCTTGCTTGTGTATGTTCCATGTTGCTGCTTAAAACATGGACTCTTTCTTTCCTACAGTGCCCATGGCCATTGAAGAACAAGTTGCCGTCATCTTCGCTGGCGTGCGTGGACACCTTGACAAGTTGGACCCCGCCAAGATCGTGGCTTTTGAGGCCGAGTTCCTGAAGCACCTTCAATCCTCCCAGCAGGATTTGCTGAAGACCATCGCCACAGAGGGAAGCATCAGTGAGACCACTGAAGAAAAATTGAAGCAGGTGGTCATAAGTTTCCTGGCTGGATTCAACCAATAAGCAGCACACACCTAGTTTGTTCTAATCTGTAGTGTCGTGAAACAAGTGGATATGAGGGAGTTGATTTTCAAAGAGACATGTTAGCTATATTTCAATTTGAAAAGCAAAGAAAATTTGTAAAGATGACTTAGTGCCGGACCATCTGTGTTACTTTTTTGTGTGTTTGGTGAAAAAAAGAAGCGTCCAGGCTTTCATCTTGATTAGTCTGGATTCGCTGCTTTTCTTTTGTATGCATGTTGATGAACTTGATTGTCTAACTTGAAGTGTGGATGCATTTTTCCAATAAATACATCTGCAACTGTCAGTTGTCAGTTTGTATTTTATGTGGTACAGATGTGTTTTTCTTTGGGCACATGTTATGCTTTCATCATGAGACACATTTGGTCACATATGGTCAAGGTCACTTTGACCCTTATGAAATGTGACCAAAATAAGGTAGTGAACCACTAAAAGTGACCATATCTTATGGTAGAAAGAGCCAATAAGCACCATTGTACTTCCTATGTCTTGAATTAACAGCTTTGTGTTGCATGACCTTGACCCAAGGTCACATGTATTTTGGTAGGAAAAATGTGTAAAGCAGTTCTTAGTGTATGATGTCATTGCTAGGTTTAGTTATTTGACCTTGACCCTGAAGGTCAAGGTCATGTAAAGGTCAAGGTCAAACATGTGAGTCGTATGGGCTTTGCCCTTCTTGTCTTTCTAGTTTTATCTAGCTTGGTTATGTTTGATTTGATTTTTTACCATGACAAATAGTAATCAAAGGTCCAGACTAATAGTTCAAAGTTTGTAAAATGAAGTTCACATCAGTTCAACAGTCCTCAGAGCAAACTTGTTATTTCATTTTTATTTTTTAAAACATTTTTCAGCTTACATGTCACAAAGTCGCACGCAGTAATCTAACATGAAGCATAGGGCATCTCGGTCTTCAAACCAATACATTATGAAGTAAATTCAGTGTCGACTTCTACTGCACTGCCACATTGTAACTTGCTCAAGGATGTCTCAACCATTTTCCACAGGTTCTAAACAAATCTGACATTTTAATCATTTTCCAATCATTTTAGAACTCGCAGTAGGGCCATTGTCGTGCCTGCCGTTGTATGCAGAAGCATGATAACAAAAACAACAGTGGTATGTGACATTAGCCAGCAGCAACACTAAATGTTGGCTGCAAACGTTCCTATTTGACAATTTGTTATGCTGAAATCCTGTTAAAAAAAAGTTATAAAAGACGGAGGCATTATATTTTTTCCAATTGCTCCAAACATTACAGAAAACAAAATAACAGCAGGGCTGATAACGGCATCACATTCTTTTGCTATGACACCCGTGAAAGCTGGTTTTCCTACCAACAGTGAAACTTTAAAACAATGAGGCACTAGGAAAAGACAGATGGGTGATCACAATCTGTTAACAAATGTGGAGACATATTTCCAGCAGGTCTATATAAATCATGGAAGATTACAAAAACATGCTGTACCCGCAAGCACGGAACACACATAATGTGCGTGCAGCATATATACATGAGGTTAAGATCAGGGATTGCTTAAAATTCTTCATTTGAGTTGATGGCATTGACAATAATACATTAATAATGGCTGGTGTAAATTCAAAACATTCAATGGGTTTTTTTCAAACAAAAACAGCAGCTAACTGCATTTCTCTCTCATCACACAAACACACTTTCTTTTCTTTACTTTATTTGGTGTTTAACTTCGTTTTCAACCACGAAGGTTATATTGCGACGGGGAGATGGGATAGAGCCACTTGTCAATTGTTTCTTGTTCACAAATGCACTAATCAAAAATTTGCTCCAGGGGCTTGCAACGTAGTACAATTTATACCCCCTCTGCTTCTTTACCTCTGTAAACTTGTAGAGCTAGTTATTTTTCGATAATGACCCAGCAACCAAACAAATAACGAGCCAGCAACAGCCTGAATCCTCGATAGTGCAATGGGTTGAGAAGCTGTTCTGTTTCAGTAGCCTACTACTTTTGCGACTGAAAAGTTCCGAACGCTCTATACGTACGAAGTATACATCTCTGGAGCAAACAATACAAACATACCGCATTTAAATTAACAACTACGGGCCTGAACACATGAATCTCCATATAAAATCCATGAGTTCGGTTGTTTTCTGAATCAAGATCCGTGCACAAACGTTCATCACAAGCAAATTCCCAAGGCAAGTAACTCATACTTTGTCTAGCGACAAGAGTAGTTCCCCTTCTTTTCACTCAGTTTCTTCGACAACACTGACTGCAATCCGACGGTCAGTTTTCAACAATATTTCATTTTATAAACAGATCACACGCAACCAAATGCACACATCTCATCAATTTAAACAACATAAAGCGGTTTCATACACTATTTTCCCCAGAAAACTGAACTTCATACAGTAATTAACGTTGGAACACGGGTGCAAAAGTTCGTCTGCTAGTCTCATTTGACGAAAGAACATTATCCTAAGCGATACTAGAACACACAATATCTGCCTTTACTGCCACAGCAGAATAACAGCATATCTGTGTACTTGATTTTAGTCCAAAACAGGGAAACTGACAAGAAGTGTTAACAGAATGGAATGATTAGCACGGAACTATACAACCGCGCATTAATCGATCGCCTGCGAAGGTTGACTGGTTGAGTGATTCAGATTCGATCAAACTTTCGCACAAAAACTCCTGTTTTCTTTGAATAACTGAAGAAAGGAGGAATAAAGAGGTTACACACCTCGTCTCAGTGATTATTAAAAATAATGGTCTCAGTTCGCGGTCATGAAAAAGCTCGCTGAAGCTCGCATTTTTCATGATCCGCCAACTTCGACCATTATTTTTAATAATCACTGAGACTCGGCATGTAACCTCTACATATTACCTTACTGGGAGAATGCAAGTTTCCAGTATAAAGGACTTAACATTTCTTACATACTGCTTGACTAAAATCTTTACAAACATTGACTATATTCTATACAAGAAACACTTAACAAGGGTAAAAGGAGAAACAGAATCTGTTAGTCGCCTCTTACGACATGCTGGGGAGCATCGGGTAAATTCTTCCCCCTAACCCGCGGGGGGACACAAACACACACACACAATCCTTTCCCTACAACCAAATATACAACCCCTCTCACCGCCTCTTCTTGTTTCGTGAGGTTTTCACAGAGTTCATAAAGTTTGTGACAACCGTTACAAAAATGATATATGGGGTTCAAATGGTACATGCATGGTTCCAATCTATGAAAAAGCTAAAGCAAAATATATGATAAGATGTCACTCTGTAACAAACAACACACTTCACACTGCAATAAATTAATAATACAGCTGCACATTCCATTCACATCTAAAGACTTGCATGCATGCAGCATGTGAAATATGTACAAATAAAAATGAGGTTTGTTCAATGCATTAAAATGACACAATTTCAAAAGAATTGACCATGAAAAAACAGGCTCTCTGGAAACTTGGTATTATTTTCAACCTTTGCGTTGTATCATAATAAAACTAACGTTTTAAAGCGCTGTTTTCTTTTGCAAATTTGAAAAGAATCCACTTTTAAAACCACAATTTATCACAGGCTTTCCCAGTTACAGAAAACTTGGTGTATGAGTACCAATTGTATATAAATGCTTTGTGTGTTAGCATCTTACTAACTGGATACTAACAGTCCTCCAACTGGTGCTAAAGCAGACTTGAATCACAAATGACATGGCTTATTTCAAACTTTTAACATACATTTCCAGGTGTCAAGGCCTTAGTCACAATCAAGCCAGAGAATCATGAATATCAAGAGATATCATGGTTTTACTCTTCAAAAATGTCTGAAGAGAGGGCCTTTTTTCAGTTTTTTTGTTTTTGTTTTGTTTTTGCCAGGAGAAACACTTTTAAATCTCAAAGTAAGAACAATTGATATCCTTTGGATTGATGTCCATTTAATTCCCTGGAGGTTAAAATAAAATTCAGGCAACTCAACTGTTGACCCTCTGTGAAAGACATACTTTTTAAATAATTATGGCTTGTAAATCAATGGTCACTGTCTTGAGAATTTTCGTGGGAATCACACCAGAAAAAAGTTCATGTGTAAAATATCATGTCAACATACTTGTAGCTAACATTTGCGTATGTGTTGTCAAAAACAGATGGCAAGGTTACAGATAAGCTCAGACATTTTCATGACTAGAAGTCTTATCATAATGTTTGTGGTTTCCCTTCCCCCACTCTCCAATGGACTCTGAATATATTTTTTAAGATAGTGACAAAGGTAATTGTATCCAAGCTGAAGGTAACAACGCTGAATAATAAAATGAAAGATAACAGCATGTGCCAGCATGTTGTTTGTACAATAACAAGGCTCAGCACCCCCCCCCCCCCCCAAGTTCTCTTCGTAGATAACAATATCAGCAACGTGAGAATCCAATAAATCAGCATGTCATCTTAAAAATAAATTCTTTTTGTATTATGATAACATGAACAACGCATAAAAAAATGTATCAACAGATGCATGATTGTCAATGACAGCAATGAAAAAACAATGATCACTCAACAGTATATGCAACATTTCCATGGCAATAAAAGATTCACATCTCTTAAAAAGAAAAATGAAGGACATTGATGTAGTTTGTTGTTGACTTGGAGAAGAAAAAGAAACTGACCCAAACGTTTGATGTTGACGGACAAATGGAAAAAATGACATGAACAATATCTATCAAAGAAACAACAAAAAAATATGGACAATAACAGAAATAGGCTGTGCAGAATGTCTGGATGTTGGAATTTGTTCCTAAGCACTTCCTCAACCTACAGACATACATTGTAATTGTTCTGCTAATTTTTTTCTCAGATTAAAGTGCATTTAGAGAATATATAGTGCGGTATTTTCACAGCTGATGGTTCCCGCAGTCTTTAAAATTCACACCTAACAATAAAAAAATCGGCATTCCAGGATTTTTTGTTTTAAACTGTCTGCTGACAAAATATTGAGAATACAAAAGGTTCATTAAAGATGACCAAAATTAGAGTTAGTTTGTTACAGTTATTGTAATTTTACTTCTCGTAACTACCTATACACAGATCCCCTTGGGCTGTTAGCTGCGCTTCAGGTGTCTATTCGCTAAAAACAATTTTGTTCTCACTTTCTAGCAAGTAGTCAAAACACTGCAATTGTGCGACAAATTAATGTTTATCATTGTCCTGGAAGATTAGCCTAAGATGAAAAAAGACGAGGTAAGCAAGCAAAGTTATCCGATCAGGTACCGCACATAAACTGCGACATCAAGACAAATCGTTGCTTCACTACTGCTCTGAGGAGCCCTACATCTTTAAGCTGTAAGCCATACCTGTGCCTCCCTAATATGGAGATTTTGTTAATCATCCTGAGCAACCCAAAATAACAAAGATAGTCTACTTTTTCTTTTTTGCAAAATGCTTAAAAAATACACTGACCCACTCCCTAACATAGGACAATTTTAATATCAGTTTCTTCTTGTGCGTCTCAAGCGGTGAAAAAAGTTGATTGTGCGAAGAAAGACCCGCATGCGGCCACTCCTTTTCTGCTGACGGCTGAGTTTGGCTTCTGCTTGCTCATCCTCTTGCTCCTTGTGACGAATCTCAATCACAAGGCTGTGAAAGACGTCATCCACACATTTTCGTAACACTGCCGATGTCTCGAAAAAAGGACAGCCAAGTTGTCGAGCCAGTGCCTGGCCTTCTTCATATTTTACCTGAGACATAGAAGTGTTCATAAATAAAAGGTCTAAGAAACTATGAGTCAAGAATAACATTTTAAAAAGTATTATTGTTTATGCTTATTGTATTTCACATAAACCAGCTAATTCATCAAACATGTTATTTCTTCAAAGCTTTTAATGTTGTAAATAATGTGTTCTGGCTATTAATTTCACTTTTCAGGTTGAACATTTCTGCAACAGAGGTCACATGACATTCTCTTGGACCCAACAAAAACCTGACTTTTGAATTTAAAGGGGAAAAAAAGAAAAAAAGAAATACACAAAATAGACAGAAAGAACTATCAATAACCTTTCTAATGTAGGCTATATTATAGTTTTAACTTCCATACTCTTGAGGAATTTGTTCTTTATCATCCAACAAATGTGGTTATATTGCGTGATGGGTGAAACTGATTTTTGCATTAACTACGAAAGATCCACTTGAATCTGATAAATGTTCATGCAAGGATTTTAAGTATTCTTCACTCAAACAAGCTACAGCACTCATTTTTACCTAACCCGAACCTACCATACAACAGAATCTATACCTCTTATAGGCTTTGTATTTCTATTATAGTTCAAGCCAAAATTGTCGCATCTCTCACTCATTATTACCTAAAATACCATACCAAAATCTAGCCCTCCAATAAGCTTGGTATTTTCCTTAGTGTTCAAGCCAACACTGACAAATGTCTAACTCATTTTTACCTTACCTTTTTCTTACCGTACCTATGCCAGAATCTAGCCCTTTAGTCAACTTTGTATTTTTTCCTTACCTCACTATACTTCATAACAGAATCTAGCCTGCTAATATCTTAATAAGCCCAGTATTTCTCTCATTGTTCAAGCCAACACTTGCGCATCTCTCTCACTCTTACCATACCTTACCTTACAACAGAATGTAGCCCTCTAATAAGGTTCATATTTCTCTTAGTGTTGAAGCCAACACGGGTGCATATCTCATACACTCTCTTTTACCATACCCAGACCTGGGAACCCCTGTTTTGCACTTAAGAGTATTCTCAAAAAAACTTGGTGTATTTTCAGAGCAATGAGCGTACTCCACACAGCATATGAAGATCCATGATTAAAGCATGCTTCACACGCGTCCGTCACACCATTAATTAAGTTTACCTAAACATTTAAAACAAATGCTTTTTTGACTCACATGCGAAGCAAAAGTGAGTCTATGTACTCACCCGAGTCGTCCGTCCGTCCGTCCGTCCGTCCGGAAAACTTTAACGTTGGATATTTCTTGGACACTATTCAGTCTATCAGTACCAAATTTGGCAAGATGGTGTATGATGACAAGGCCCCAAAAAACATACATAGCATCTTGACCTTGCTTCAAGGTCAAGGTCGCAGGGGCCATAAATGTTGCCTAAAAAACAGCTATTTTTCACATTTTTCCCATTTTCTCTGAAGTTTTTGAGATTCAATACCTCACCTATATATGATATATAGGGCAAAGTAAGCCCCATCTTTTGATACCAGTTTGGTTTACCTTGCTTCAAGGTCAAGGTCACAGGAGCTCTTCAAAGTTGGATTGTATACATATTTTGAAGTGACCTTGACCCTGAACTATGGAAGATAACTGTTTCAAACTTAAAAATTATGTGGGGCACATGTTATGCTTTCATCATGAGACACATTTGGTCACATATGATCAAGGTCAAGGTCACTTTGACCCTTACGAAATGTGACCAAAATAAGGTAGTGTACCACTAAAAGTGACCATATCTCATGGTAGAAAGAGCCAATAAGCACCATTGTACTTCCTATGTCTTGAATTAACAGCTTTGTGTTGCATGACCTTGGATGACCTTGACCTTGGGTCAAGGTCACATGTATTTTGGTAGGAAAAATGTGTAAAGCATGTGAGTCGTATGGGCTTTGCCCTTCTTGTCTCAATGTTTACTTACAAAAACTGTAATCATGTGTCAAAATACTGTGAAGAAAAGTAGTCTAGAAATGTTTTTGGCCGTATTTTTTTCCCACTGACCGTACTGATTGTATTCTCGACAATCATGCGTACAAAATACGGCGAAATCTTTTGGGTTCCCAGGTCTGCATACCCTACTCTACCTGACGACAGATTCTAGCCATGTAATAAGCTTTGTATTTCTCTGCCGCATCTCTCACTCATTTTTACCTTACCATACCTTGTTATAACAGAATCTAGCCATCTGATAAGCTTCATATTTCTTTTATTGTTTAAGCCAACACTGGCCCATCTCTCTCTTACTTTTAACATACCTTAGGACAGATTCTAGCCCTGTAATAAGCTTTCTTCTTAGACATTCACCGAGCACTTTGTATTTTGCTTTGTTTGAATGTATTGACTGTATTTAAAGCTAAGCTACATTCCTAGTGTACTGCACATGGTTGACATTAAAGATTATGTCTTGTATGTCTTCTCTTCGTGTTCGAGCCAACTGAACACAGCTGTATCTCACTCCGTAGACTCCTTCGCAGCGGTGTGTTGCGTGCCGCACGGGTGTTTGCATCCCGCACGCTGGAGCGGTAAGTTGAGTGGGGTTTGTGTCTCGATAAAACAGCTTCTTCTATAAACATTTCGTAACTTTACACATTAAGATATGTCTTGTTAGATCTGTTAGTGTTTCTTCTACACGCCGATGTACTTTTTGGGTGCATATTTTGTATATTATAGCCGTGATTCTGTAAAATATCACGCCTGTAACTGCACAGAAGCAAATTTCGTAGCATTCGCAACAAATTACTGGTGTAAACTTTAATGTGAAGAACTGCCATCAGTTCCACAAAAACCTGAACCTTTCTGCAGTACTGAGGCCGAGTTTCAAGCTTCTAGGACCTTGCAGACAGCGAAAAGCATTCGGAGAATGAGAATTATCCTACAACTTCTGTGTTTGCCCCCCGAAGCTGCCGTGTTTCTCCCCCGCAGCTGCCGTGTTTGCCCCCCGTTTGTGTTTGACCACCGACCCTGCACACTCATGTTTATGTTCTCTAATTGGCTTGGAGCTATTTTGCAGGAACCATGGAGAGTTACTATGGGGCAGTATCTCTACCTACTGAACCAAATAACAGAAACCGATGATCTTTTCTTCTTCTTCTTCTTCTTCTTAGCTTGGTATTCTTCTTCTTAGCTTGGTCTTCTTCTTCGCCGGGTAGCGCAGTCGGTAGCACGTTGAACTTGTAACCTAAAGGTCTCGGGTTCGATACCCCGGTCGGGCGACCCCATAATTATGAATGAATGAATGAAAATTTATACTGCGCATTAAGGCGATTGTAAAGTCATGAAAGCTAGTGATGTGCATAAAAGGTCGCGCTACTGGGATGCATCGGTAAAATTTCAAAACAAGCAGCCGTTTTCAGTTGTTATGTACCTGCGTAACGCACTGTGTTCTTTGACTGTTAAAGTTAAAATAACGGGTAAGTGCGATATTTGTTCAATCTCTAGCTCATGCCTCTCAGATCGTCATTCAGTTTTTAATAAAAATGAACAGTTTGAAGGCGATTGGTGCTCAAATTTTGGAGAAATTCACGTTTGATTTTTGACTCACATGCGAAGCAAAAGTGAGTCTATGTACTCACCCGAGTCGTCCGTCCGTCCGTCCGTCCGTCCGTCCGGACGTCCGGACGTCCGTCCGTCCGTCCGTCCGGAAAACTTTAACGTTGGATATTTCTTGGACACTATTCAGTCTATCAGTACCAAATTTGGCAAGATGGTGTATGATGACAAGGGCCCAAAAAACATACATAGCATCTTGACCTTGCTTCAAGGTCAAGGTCGCAGGGGCCATAAATGTTGCCTAAAAAACAGCTATTTTTCACATTTTTCCCATTTTCTCTGAAGTTTTTGAGATTCAATACCTCACCTATATATGATATATAGGGCAAAGTAAGCCCCATCTTTTGATACCAGTTTGGTTTACCTTGCTTCAAGGTCAAGGTCACAGGAGCTCTTCAAAGTTGGATTGTATACATATTTTAAAGTGACCTTGACCCTGAACTATGGAAGATAACTGTTTCAAACTTAAAAATTATGTGGGGCACATGTTATGCTTTCATCATGAGACACATTTGGTCACATATGATCAAGGTCAAGGTCACTTTGACCCTTATGAAAAGTGACCAAAATAAGGTAGTGAACCACTAAAAGTGACCATATCTCATGGTAGAAAGAGCCAATAAGCACCATTGTACTTCCTATGTCTTGAATTAACAGCTTTGTGTTGCATGACCTTGGATGACCTTGACCTTGGGTCAAGGTCACATGTATTTTGGTAGGAAAAATGTGTAAAGCATGTGAGTCGTATGGGCTTTGCCCTTCTTGTTAGATCTAGATCTAAATCTTTCCACACTTTAGCATCGCCTTAATATTGTAACTCGACGTCGGCGGTGAGAGGGTAACAGGTATTGTTTTTATATCAAAGCTCACTTTTACTTGCTTTGAATGCTTCGCCACAGTTTTCAGACAATCATTGATGATGCCAGGCTTGATCTCTGTCTTGATGACTGCAGACGTTTCCAGGAACTTTGAAGCTGGGACAGCGAAGTTAATTTTCGCATCAACAGGCTCCAGCCTGTTATCCACGGACGACCCGGACCCATCAAGTAGATTGCCCTCATGTTTTGGACCGCCCATGAATCTCAGGAATTTCCCGTGGAACAGTTTGTAGCCGGTACGCCAAAAAAGTTTGGTGTCATTACCATATCTCATTGCCCTAACTGTGCGACACGAAAAAAACCTAACTACATCCAAAAACAGTTTAAATGCGATATTATCTTGAGGAAAGTCGCCTGAAGCGACCAGTTCGTGGAAAAGAATATATGTATCCAACTGTCCACTTCTTTTTAGTTGGGTAATTACGTCTGGGTAGTTTCTGAACCTGTTGTTGTGCATTTGCTTCTGTAGGATCTTCCTCAATTGAAGAATCGTCATTTGAAATGAGAACAATATTGTGCGAATCCTTTGCAACTATTCTTTGTCCGCCTTTCAGAACATCTGCCGGAATGACTTTATTATCGTGCCCTGCATACGATTGTTTCCCAGTGTTACTGTTGACGGTCAAAATTCTAATTTTGAGCTGCTCATCGGGGTGTTCATTGACGTTATGGGCGATAACTTAATGGAAGATGGCAAAAGTTGTTCCACACTGGTAGCATTTATAATCCATACGTGCTGAAACACACAAATATTATAAAATGTGTTTATAAAAACAATACCTGTTAACCTCTAACCGCCGACGTCGAGTTGCAATATTAAGGCGATGCTAAAGTGTGGAAAGATTTAGATCTAGATCTAAAAATCAAACGTGAATTTCTCCAAAATTTGAGCACCAATCGCCTTCAAACTGTTCATTTTTATTAAAAACTGAATGACGATCTGAGAGGCATGAGCTAGAGATTGAACAAATATCGCACTTACCCGTTATTTTAACTTTAACAGTCAAAGAACACAGTGCGTTACGCAGGTACATAACAACTGAAAACGGCTGCTTGTTTTGAAATTTTACCGATGCATCCCAGTAGCGCGACCTTTTATGCACATCACTAGCTTTCATCACTTTACAATCGCCTTAATGCGCAGTATAAATTTTCATTCGTTCATTCATATGGGGTCGCCCGACCGGGGTATCGAACCCGAGACCTTTAGGTTACAAGTCCAACGTGCTACCGACTGCGCTACCCGGCGAAGAAGAAGACCAAGCTAAGAAGAAGAAGAAGAAGAAGAAGAAAAGATCATCGGTTTCTGTTTTTTGGTTCAGTAGGTAGAGATACTGCCCCATAGTAACTCTCCATGGTTCCTGCAAAATAGCTCCAAGCCAATTAGAGGACATAAACATGAGTGTGCAGGGTCGGTGGTCAAACACAAACGGTGGGCAAACACAGCAGCTGCGGGGGAGAAACACGGCAGCTTCGGGGGGCAAACACAGAAGTTGTAGGATAATTCTCATTCTCCGAATGCTTTTCGCTGTCTGCAAGGTCCTAGAAGCTTGAAACTCGGCCTCAGTACTGCAGAAAGGTTCAGGTTTTTGTGGAACTGATGGCAGTTCTTCACATTAAAGTTTACACCAGTAATTTGTTGCGAATGCTACGAAATTTGCTTCTGTGCAGTTACAGGCGTGATATTTTACAGAATCACGGCTATAATATACAAAATATGCACCCAAAAAGTACATTGGCGTGTAGAAGAAACACTAACAGATCTAACGAGACATATCTTAATGTGTAAAGTTACGAAATGTTTATAGAAGAAGCTGTTTTATCGAGACACAAACCCCACTCAACTTACCGCTCCAGCGTGCGGGGTGCAAACACCCGTGCGGCACGCAACACACCGCTGCGAAGGAGTCTACGGAGTGTATCTGTGACTCACTTGTACCATACCTTACCCTACCATACAACAGAATCTAGCTCTCTAATAAGCTTCATACTTTTCTTTGTTTTCTATCCAACACAGCCGTATCTGTGACTCACTTGTACCATACCTTACAACAAAATCTAGCTCTCTTATAAGCTTCATACTTCTCTTTGCTTTCAATCCAACACAGCTGTATCTGTGACTCACTTTGCGTTTGTCCTCCAAGTCACACTTGTTGGCAGCGATAACAATGGGGATGTCATCTCGACAGCGTACCCTGTTGATGAGCTTCTTGTAGGCAATGACTTCATCGAAGCTGCGTCTGTCAGTGATGGAATAGCAGATGACAAATCCCTCTCCTTTTCTCATGTACTGTTCCCGCATTGCTGTGAATTCCGGCTGGGAAAAAAATAGAAAAAAATTTAATAATTGAATTCAGGCCGAGAAAAAGAAACTAACAAAGATCGAATTTAGGCTGAAAAAAGAAAGAGCATTTCATTGCAGTGAATTCAGTCTCATTTATGGAAAGAACATGTCTTTTGACATTGGCTAAATGGAATGTTAATTCAATATATTAAACAAAATTGACACCTCTTTAGTCTTTTGTGACCTTTACTGATTTCTGCTGAGGAGGTCTTTGTGTAAACCATGGAAACTGGCTGACAAATAGTTCTTTCTTCCTTTGCTATTAATTGTGTTTCAAATACATATATACATGTATAAATGCAAAAATGATGCCCAAAATATCTCTTTTCCTTCGGAAAAATACCCGACATCAACCAAGATAAAATCTGTCTTCTTTCTTTTCTTTTGTTTCAGACAAAATCTGTCTTTTTACATTCAGTCAAGTTTTGACTAAAATATTTTAACGTACAGGGGGGAATCGAGACGAGGGTCGTGGTGTATGTCTGTGTGTGTGTGTGTAGAGCGATTCAGAGAAAACTACTGGACTAATCTTCATGAAACTTGACATGAGAGATCCTGAGTATGGTACCTCCAGACGGTTTTTATATTTTTTTGATAAATGTCTTTGATGACGTCATATCCGGCTTTTCGTGAAAGTTGAGGCGGCACTGTCACGCTCTCATTTTTCAACCAAATTGGTTGAAATTTTGGTCAAGTAATCTTCGACGAAGCCCGGACTTTAGTATTGCATTTCAGCTTGGAGGCTTAAAATTTAATTAATGAGTTTGCTCATTAAAGTTGTCATTAAAATCGATTTTTCGCAAACAGATTTAAAATTGATTGCATCGTATTCTTCATCACATTCTGAATCTAAAAATATATACATATGTCATGTTTACTCTTAAAATGTGATCATAATTAACAAAAATAGATTAATTAGTCTTACGATTAAAATTTAAGAAATCGATCCAAAAATGATTTCATCTTATTCTTTATCATTTCCTGATTCCAAAAACATATAGATATGATAGGTTGTATTCAAAACGAGCTCAGAAAGTTAACAAGAATACAGAAAAGCGCGCTTTCCTGCTTAGCACAATACGCTACCGCGCTAATCTGGCGTGTCAATATCACTACGTTTTGCACGTGGAAGGTGAGCGATTTCCTTCACGCGGGGATTGACGAAGCGGCTGTACTGTCTTGGTGAAAAAATGCAGTGCGTTCAGTTTCATTCCGTGAGTTCGACAGCTTGACTAAATGTAGTAATTTCGCCTTACGCGACTTATTTTGTCTTTTTTTTTACAAAACAACAAAATTAAAAAATTTTAAAAAAAAAGCAAATCTGCTTGCAAAATATAAAACAAAACATAAAACACCAAGGACATGACAATAGACAAATTCCGGAAATAACTCAGTTGGGCTTGCATGCTAACAAGGGGTGTGTCTGAAACACATGGACAAGGAGCATGTGTGGATTTGTTTGTCTCACTAAAAGCAAGGGTATTCACTCTTTCAAAACCCGAACAAACCTGACAGAGTTATTTCCAAACATCGTCTATTTGAATTTGCAGACCAGCAAACCATAACAAAAAACTTGGAAAGCAGATATGTCTCTTCTCAGTTAAATACAAAGAGATGACAGAATGTAAAAGGCAGTCCGTAGAATTCTTTTGGTACACAATTAGATAATAATTTACCAAAACAGACACATTGAAAACTCAATGGTATATACTATATATTTTGTATTTGATTTTTTTTAAATATGCACTTTACGAAATTCAAAAGTATTATGCTTCATCAGTTTATTCTCTTGCATGTAATTACAGGAAACATGCAGTACATACTGAAAAATAATATACAGCAATCACAAATGAACCTGTTATAATTGTCACTTACAAAAATACGAAAAGGGGAAAACATCACATACACTGAGCTGTGGAAACACAAAAATAACCATGTATGGGGGAAAATGGAATGTTTCTGTGCACAAGTTATGTTGTTTTTTACATTTAGTCAAGTTATGACTAAATGTTTTAACATAGAGGGGGAATCGAGACGAGGGTCGTGGTGTATGTGTGTGAATAGAATAGAATAGAATAGAATAGAATAGAATAGAATAGAATAGAATAGAATAATGTTTATTGTCATGAACCAGTAAAGTTATTGACACAACAAACAACAAATAATAATAATAATGCATTATACAATGCTAAAACAATCCGTAACAAATTTGCCAAGACGAACTTGAACTTCGTCTTCTAAAAATAAGTTACTTGGATTTTTGTTAGCATATTTCATATTGATATGTGAAGCATCTTCTTTAAATTCATCCCTTAATTTAACATATTTATTGCATTTATCTAGAAAATGTATTTCATCTTCTATGACATTGCATTCAATACAAAGACGATTTTCTTTAGGGATATTCTGATGTCTTCCACTTTCAATTTTTAGACAATGTGTGCTAGTCCTTAATCTGCTTAACATCTTTCTGTGTTTATTATTCTTAATTTGTATTAAGTATGACTGCATTTCGTAAGATTTACTGATCATAGAATAAAACTTAAGTCTGGAATATGTATCTGATTTTTCTTTTGTCCAGTATCTTATATATTCCTCTTGTTGTTTTTTGTCAATGGCAAACTTTAATTTGTGTACATTTAATGTAGATTGGTTATGCCAAACGTGACTAAAACCTAAGTTACAAAGAGATTGTCTAACAAATTGTAGCCATGGCGTTTCTGTCGGATGGAGCAACATTGAGTCATATAATTGATGTATATACGAATCTTGTTTGGAGTCTAGAATATGCGCCCAGAATGATATTGTTTGTGATAACATTTTTAATCCTAAAGGGAACCTTCCTAATTCCCCCAGTACAGGTATCCACATAGCTTTTCTATGAACTCCAAGAAGGAATCGACAAAATTTGATATGAACAAATTCATGAGGAGTTTTGCTAGATAAACATGATCCAAAGAAATGATCAGTATTTGTTTGTTTTATTTTATTATTAAACGTAAACGGATACCAGATTTCAGCGCCATATGTTAATATCGGATTTACAAGTGAATCAAATAAATGTATCATTGTGTCTATTTGCACGTTTTGATTGCTGAAAATTCTGCGGAGGGAATGTGCTGCTTTATTACCTTGTTTACTTAAATGATCTTGAGCTGTATCAAAATTTCCATTCTTGTTGAATATGACCCCTAAATATTTATATTGATCTGTTACTTTGATTACATCAGTTCCACATTTAAATATTGTGTGCATTTTTGGATTTATATGACAAAATACTATAATTTTTGTTTTTTCTATGTTAATTTTCAAACCCCACTGTAGGCAATAGTTATTTAGATAATCTAACTTATTTTGTAATCCTATTTTTGATTTTGAAAGAAGTACTAGATCATCTGCATACAGTAGACACGATATTTTTGTATTCTGGTTAATGTATGGCGAATCAACGTCAGGCATTCCATCTGTTATATCATTAATGAAAATATTAAAAAGAGTTGGGCTTAATGTATTTCCTTGATGTACTCCTTTTTTAACCAATACATCTGGTGAATATCCACCTTGCATTTGTGTGCATATCTTTGTATTAATATACATGTTTTTGATTATATTGTAGCATTTACCTCTTATGCCAGTTTTGTATATCTTAAGTAAAAGTGCATCATGCCAAACGTTATCAAAAGCTTTTTGAAAATCTACGAAACATCCATATAATCTACCATTTTTAGTATTGATAATATCGTCTACAATTTTCTTCAGAATGAATATTTGATCCATCGTTCGGTATCCTTTTCGAAACCCAGCTTGTTCTTTTATCAAAATATTCTTTTTTTCTAAAAAGTTGTTGATTCTTGAATTTATGATTTTACAAAACAATTTTCCCAAATTACTACTAAGAGTGATTCCTCTATAGTTACTCGGATTCATTGGATCTCCTTTTTTATGCAATGGTACACTTATTCCAGTCTTCCATTCTGTAGGATAGTTACCACTTGTAAGAATAATGTTGAATAGATTAACTAATATTTTAGTCATATGATCTAAACTTGCTTTTATAATTTCATTGGTTATTCTATCTTTTCCGGATGACTTCTTATTTTTCAACGTTTTACATTCTTTTTTTAATTCTTTCTCTGTTATGGGGTCATCTAAAATAGGTGTATAACAATGTGTATGCATCTTCTTTAATTCCTCATTTACTATGTATTTTCTTTCATCAGAAACTTTAGTTTCTGTTCCTATCAATTTCTCTAAATGATCAATCCATTTCATTGGATTGATTGCACATTTTTTAGTTGTATTGACTTCACCCATCGTCTTTAAATCTTTTAGAGTTTTCCACATAGCACTTGGATCGTTATTAAATTCGTCATTCAATTTCTTTACTAAATTATCTTTAAAAATCCTTTTCTTTTTTTTTAATATTGCTTTGTATTTTTTTCTTTTTGAGTAGTATTTCTGACATAAATTTACATCATAAGGGTATCTATTTAGAGCATTTAATAATGATTTTAATTCTCTCCTTTGTAAAAAACAGTCACTATCGAACCATTTTTTATGTTTTCTATTCTTTTTCGTAAAATTGCGGTTCTTGATTTTCTTGTTCAAGCATTTTTTTGCAGCCGTGTTTAGCATTGCTGTTATTTTGTCTGTTAAATTGTTAACACACTCGTCTGAGTAATATTTGTCTTCACATGTATGCATTGTTTCAATTTCGTCGTTTATGTTCTGAAGTAAATGTTTCATGTCTCGTGTGTCTAACTCCTGTTTGAATTTAACTTGTGAATTGCTGTCCCACTGATATATTATATCTTCTGCTTTTCCTTGGTTATTAATTGAACATTTATTATGTTTACAATTGATGTTAGGTTTAACATTGGCATTTTTGTTTTTGAACGGAATTCGAATTCTTAGTTCTAAAGGACAATGATCTGAATATACAGTTAAATCTTTTACTTTCATATGTATTACATCCTTGATTAGTTCCTGAGAACAAAGAAAATAGTCTACTACACTACAACCCTGGGGTGTATAACATGTGTATCGCCCACTTAAGTCTCCCAAGGACCTTCCATTAAGTATATACATGTTATTATTATGGCACAAATCTATCAACCTTCTACCTTGTTTTTGTATGACCTTATCTGAAGAATGTCTTTCATGTAGATAGTCAAAGCAATAAGTTGATGGCAAAGAATACCTAAGACTTTCGCTATCTAACTTTAGATAATCGATCAGTTCACCCGTTCTTGCATTGAAGTCTCCGCATAAGATCACGTTACCTTTGGGTATTAATTCATCTAAGTCATTCTCTAACTTGTCCCACAATTCCTCAGTAAAATCTTTTCCAAAGGATGACGATTCGGGCGGAATATATACACACCCTAAATAAATGTCGTGTTCTTTGTTATCCTTTTGAACTTTCAGCCAAATAATGTCACTGTTGCTTTTTTGTAGGATTTGGAAGTTTGAAGATATGTTTTCTCTTATGAATAAACTAATACCCCCAGAAGCACTGGTTGCATTTGTTCTTCTCTTTCTATAAAAGTGACGTTTTACAAATCCTGATAGAAATACTTCTTCGGCATGGTCCTCGTCCAGGTGCATCTCCTCCAGCATAATAATGTCATATCCACATAAAGATTGTATAACGTTATCATCCTGCAATTTGTTGGTTGTTTGTCCGTCGATTGTTTCTTTATACCCTTTTAGGTTCCACGACAAAACATTAATACTGAATGTACTACTATCAAACATGTATGGTTTGTATGAAAAGTTACCTTCGTCGTAACACTAACATTTTTGAAAGAATCGAATACGTTATTAACGAACAAAATATCTATCACGATATTATTAAAAGAAATATCTATCGCGTGGTCGTGGTTGTGGACTCCAGTTCCATGGTCTCATCATGTGAGGATGCATGAAGGCTGAATCTCTCTTTGGTGGACTATGATGATGTCCACTCCATCTTCCATTGCTCTCCCATGTTCTCTGTCTTCCCGTTTGCTGGTGTCGTCGTTCAAATGGTGGTGGGCGAGACTGGTGATGAAATTGGCGATGATAATGACCCTTATGTTGTTGGATTGGTCTGGCAGCTTGGTGTTCTGAGTGATGGTTTCCCTGCCTTTCCCACAAAATATGGTCAAGGTGTTGGCCAATGTTTCTTGCTAGGACTGCCGCGCCTTTCATCGTTGGATGTATTCCGTCTCTGTTCGACAGCGAATATACGTTTTCATGTGAGACAAAGGAAATTCCTGTCTCCGCCATGTCTGCTGCGCACACAGCATTGAATACCTCTCGTTGAGTGTTCAGATCCATTACGTTAGTTGGAATGATCTTACTCACGACAACCTTGGCTTCTTTGAATCGCTGTTTGGCTGCCTCCACACATTTGGTCATCATTTTTGCCGCTCTCTGACCTTTTTCTTTCTTGATGTCATTCACCCCGACATGAAACATAATTGCATCTGGAGTTTTGTGAATGTTCTCCACTGTTTCTTGGCAATCCTTGATGTTCACTACATGTTTTTTTACTATCTTCAGACCGTACGTTTTTTGCATTCGGCCTGGATCGACATGTTTCAATACACTGTCATGAATGAGGTAGACTGTTGGTAGAGAGTTTTCTTCCTCTCTGTGCTCTTGTCGCGACAGGTTTTCAAACGCAACGTCTTCCTGATCTTCATCTGAATTGGACTCACTCGCTGTTGAATCAACAAAGTCAAAAGAATCTTCACGGCGATGTCTTTTCAACACGCTGATCGGGCTTTTGTTTTTCTTTTTTACACGAGGATTTCTTGATGACGTCAGATTGTTCGATGTTGTTGACGTCATTGCCTTTTCGGCTTCATGGTCTTTGTTTTCCATCTTCTCGTATGGCGATTTCGATGTTATATCTCTGACTTGATCAACCCTTTTATTCACCTCTATTCCTGATGACGTCATTGGTTTTGTGCACGACTTTTCTGGTGTCATTTCGATGCTGATGTCATGGTTCATGCTTCCATTCTTTTGAGGTTGGCACGTGGTCTTTGGAACCTTCTGTTTTTTCTCATGTAGTTGTTCTTTTACGGATGTGCTGTACGTAAGGATATCTGAATACGTCGTTTGAGTTGTCACATCTTGTTGTCTCGTCTTGGGGTGTGTCGACAACATGTCAGTCAGTTCCTTGATCTCTTCTTTGTGACTTCTATTTGTCAGCTGGATTTGTTCGGCCAAGTTGAGAATCGCGTTCTCCATGTTCTGTATCATTCTCTTGCCCTCAGACTGTTCCAGTTTCAAGAGCTGCAACTCATGTAGCAGGATGACATTGTTGTTTTTAATCGCATGATTGTTATCAAGAGATTCTTCTTCTTCGGTGAGGATTTCACTGACGTCCTCCACAATCTTTTCGTCCAACATCGCTTGTGCACAATCCTCGCAGGTGAACTTTCTCTGCGTTCTTACGAATAAGCACAGCTGATACACTGGTAACTTGGTGTGCATCCATGGAATCTTGCTTTTGCATGAAGAACATGTAAGTTTTCTTTGTTTAGATATTTCCTCAGTTTTTTCACCGTTGATCAGTGTTTTCACGAGTGTTTGATCATCCTCTTGACAATTCTGGAATCTTTGTTCTTGGGTTGTCAAGGGAATCGTGTCGTCATGTCCTTCAACCGTGGTTTCGCTTCGGTTTTCTGTTGTTTCATCTTGAAATTCATCCTCCTCACCTACTCTAGTTTCATCCTCTCCTTCAAAGTTCTGATGCTCATTTGAAGAACCTTTGAATATAACTGGATTCTCAATTCCAGCCTGCCGCATCGCGCATTTTGCTGCGGCCAACGACTGGTAACAACGATGAGTTGCCTTTGGGAATGCCGTCACTGATTTCGACGCCTCGTTCCATGTATCAAATATTCCAACAGTCCTTCCACTGCTTACAGCATAAAATCGCTTTTCTGATCTCTTCTTTTTCCTTGATCCTCTCGACCGACTCATTTTTTCACTTTTGAATCATCACTTCACAGGGGATGCGTCTGGCTTTCGCCATTTTAGAACCGGAAACCGTATGTGTGTGTGTGTGTGTGTGTGTGTGTGTGCGTGCGTGTAGAGCGATTCAGACCAAACTACTGGACCGATCTTTATGAAATTTGACATGAGAGTTCCTGGGTATGATATCCCCATACGTTTTTTTTCATTTTTTTGATAAATGTCTTTGATGACGTCATATCCGGCTTTTCGTGAAAGTTGAGGCGGCACTGTCACGCCCTCATTTTTTAACCAAATTGGTTGAAATTTTGGTCAAGTAATGTTCGACGAAGCCCGGACTTCGGTATTGCATTTCAGCTTGGTGGCTTAAAAACTAATGAGTGAGTGTGGTCATTAAAAATCGGAAACTTGTAATTAAAATTATTTTTTTATTAAACGATCCAAAAACATCTTATTCCTTGTCGGTTCCTGATTCAAAAAACATATAGATATGATATGTTTGGATGTGCTGAGAGAGGAAATCTGGCCATTGCCGGAGTCCCTGCACAACAAGCTGTACGGGCCAGTGGCTGCGCTGCAGAGGACCACTAATTATATCTCAAGATCTGGACTCCAAGTGTGATCGGCGATCGAAAAGAAGAAGAAGATATGTTTGGATTAAAAACACGCTCAGAAAGTTAAAACGAAGAGAGGTACAGTAACTTGAAGCGTGCTATGAAGCACAGCGCAACCGCTGCCGCGCCAAACAGGCTCGTCACTTTCACTGCCTTTTGCACTAGCGGCGGACTACGTTCAGTTTCATTCTGTGAGTTCCACAGCTTGACTAAATGTAGTAATTTCGCCTTACGCGACTTGTTTATAAATTATTTTTGTGTACATAAAAGTGTATTCTCACTGCTCTCTACTATCAGTTGGAAAGGAGGGAATGTTTAGCTTTTCTTTGTTTGTCTTGTTTTTATTTTCCACCTTTTTTCTTCTGATTTTGTTGTTCTTGTTTATTCATATTTGTCTACTGATGAACATACAGTTTTTCTTGTGTTCTGTCTTTTTCTTTAGTAGAAATAAAAAAACTCTCTCTCTCCTTCTCTCTCTCTATCTCTGTTGATCAGGTGAAAGGAGAATGTGCTCAGGAATGACAGAAATGCGTCCTTCCTATCAGCTGCTGACTGTCTGATTTAATATTTAAACACCGAGTTAGGCTTCTAGTGTACCGATAAACATTACACAAATATTACCACAGCATACCGTTTCTAATATTCTGGTATTTCTACTTCTTGTTGTACATGTACTTTCACTCATTGATCTTTTGCTGTAATTTGTTTCGAATTCTTCGTGCACTCGTTAGTACAGTCTTTTTTGGTGTTTTTATTTGTTATTTGTTGATCATTCATCTATGTTAAGATTCCACAACTAACACTCATCTGTTTAGTTTTAGGAACTGAATCCCTCATCTCAGTTTAACCATTCTGAGCATCACAACTCAATTCCACATCATCACACAGGGCCGGACCCAGGGGGGGGTTCCAGGGGTTCCGGAACCCCACCCCTGGAAAAAGCATGTACCTTGCTTTGAGTGGGTTTTTTTTACTAGTTTTAGCACCAAAACAATGCTGCTCTTAACCCTCAAAACAAGGCCCAGAATGCACCAGATTGCACAGATTTTAACCGTTTTTCAAAAATTTTCCGGGGGAGCATGCCCCCGGACCCCCCTAGTTCGCGCTTGTGGCTTCGCCACTTCGCTGATTTGCCCCCCCAAAAAAGGAGGAACCCCCCCCTTACAACTCATTTGGTCCGGCCCTGTCACAGTTCCAATATTCGGACTGTTCAAACAAAATCAATGCATGTTACACAAAACTGGCATGAAAGACAACAGAAAGTACCTATAATCAGATATTGTAATGATTATGGCATTCACAGCAGCAAATACACTAACAACATCAAAAACAATGTGTGTTAAAACGCCAGGTTTCACATCACATTAGCACAAAGCACAATCACTGAAAACCAAAGCACACGAAAAGGCTTTGATCACAATTTAGGAGCATGATCTTACCATGTCAGAGGCATTTGAATCCTGAGCACACACAGGACAGGGCAAATACAAACATGTCTAGTAACCGAATTGGTTGAGCTCTTATTTTATATGTGAATGTACTTCTTAGTTAAATGTTTATTTTGCTTATTATTGGTGTGACTATAGACTATTTAAAAAAAAAAGGGTGCATTTCAGAAGTGTTTTTGTTTAAGTGGAAATAAAACTTAGTTGTACAGCATGCACTCAAAAGCTACTGGCAGTGTTGAAGTATGAAAAACATTGAAATATGCAAGGATTAGAAATCTTTTAGAGGTAGAGAAAGAACTTGTTAGAAAGAAAAGAAGAAATCGCTGAATTTAAAAACGTCAAAAAGGACACAATTCATGATTCGGAAGAAGAAGAAGAAGAAATGAAAAAGAATGAAATGTTTCTTTTTGAATTCATACCAAGCTAGAAAAACACTACTGCACATACTTTTACACAGATGCACAACTTTGAAAGACCTATACTATTCACCTCTTGTTCATACACTAACACATATCAACAATGTGTGCATGCATTCAGCTTCAAGTGTGTATGCATCATAAAGTCTATTTGCCCAGGTGTGGAAAATCTACCTATAGTATGTGTAGTGAAACCACTATTTCTGCATCATCAAAAGTACCAAAGCGGAGGGAAGCAAGATATACACTTCCCAAATATATGTCACTGTCACACACCAAGAAACAAGGCATAGCAGGAGGTGGGCTAAAAGTGTTTGTTAACCCAAGTAAAGCTAAAAATAAATACAAATATGAATTATGATGAAAACCAAACAAAAATCATCATTGCACCTCATAAAACCTACCTAAATCACAATTTGCAGAAATTCAAATGCAAAACCAAAAACGGCAATCCTCAGGTATAAGACACATAACCCCATGGTGTTATCCGACATCTACAAGCACTCATCAAGGTTAATCAAAGTTAGTGCGCTGAAGCCCAATGGTAACAATGATGATACAGGTGTAAGAAACTATAGGTGTGAATAATGCAAGCGGGTCTTACCTGTCCTGCTGTGTCCAGTATATCCAGGTGTGCAGGCTCCCCATCAATGCGACACTGCTGTTCGTATGCATCCTCTGAAAAGAAAAGGATTTGTGTGGCAAAAGAAGCTGATTTGTGGAAAGATTTTTACACATTTCTTCCGACTAACAACTTCTAAAATCATTAACTGGTTGGTACACATGGCTATGTGTAACCGAGCGCCGAAACACAACAATCACCTTTGGAGGCGAAGTCCAATCAAACAGGTTTGAGAATTTTAGAGCTAATTTCTAAGCCCTATAAAAACTGTTTTGGTTACGCAAAGGAAACCCAGAACATACAGCGAGACAGCAGCCGCCAGACCCCATACAAAACAGAACTCTACAATCCACAGGTGTCTAGCCGGCAAGCTACAAATAGCTCATACTCAAAGGCCAACAACTCTGCAGAGCCTGCTGTGAAGGGCGACGGTAGTCTCCCTGTCACACTCGCCCCAATTTGAATGAAGTTTGTCCCCAAAGTTCCGAACCCAGGACTCGCTTGCCTAAGCAACCAGTCCCCGTGTGAGGTTCGTCTGGATGAGAACAGCACGGAAATGCACTAGTGGCTTTACGCTGTTTCTGGTCATACCACGTCGAGTCTCATCCTGTCGGCGACGCCAAATGTAACCGAGTGCCGAAACACAACAATCACCCTTGGAGGCGAAGTCCAATCAAACAGGATGGACAATTTTAGAGCTAATTTCTTTGCCCTATAAAAACTGTTTTGGTTCTGCAAAGCCAAAGGAAACCAAGAACATACAGGGAGACAGCAGCCGCCAGACCCCATCAGGCATCACAAACAGAACTTTACAATCCACAGGTGTCTAGCCGGCAAACTATCTATGACAACTTTAAAAGTCTTCTAGTTCTAGCAGGCAGTAATTGCAAAAACTGAAAGATTAAAGGCACACTCAGCTTCACGCAAACCATCAGTTTCTGGTCACAGACACTGTCAGGCTTTTACATACAGTACAAACACCCTTTCGTTTAAACACTCACCGCTTGAGAACACCCTAGGTGCCCACCGTAAAGAGTGAGCATTTTTTAAAGAATTTGTTTTTGTGTGGCCAGCCAGATTGTCTTCTTCAATCGGATGCTTCGTTTTGGCGCTAGAACTTACTTTTAAAATCTAAATGATAAATTGACAGCTTGTTACACAAACATTCTTAAATCATAAAAGAATTCTTTTTTCATCAAGACAAGATCAATACAATTCGAAATTTTGAAAGTTTGAAAAAAACAAGTCGCGTAAGGCGAAAATACAATATTTAGTCAAGTAGCTGTCGAACTCACAGAATGAAACTGAACGCAATGCAATTTTACTCGTAGCATCGTCAGGCCACCGCTCATGGCAAAGGCAGTGAAATTGACAAGAAGAGCGGGGTAGTAGTTGCGCTAAGAAGGATAGCACGCTTTTCTGTACCTCTCTTTGTTTTAACTTTCTGAGCGTGTTTTTAATCCAAACATATCATATCTATATGTTTTTGGAATCAGGAACCGACAAGGAATAAGATGAAAGTGTTTTTAAATTGATTTGGACAATTTAATTTTGATAATAATTTTTATATATTTAATTTTCAGAGCTTGTTTTTAATCCGAATATAACATATTTATATGTTTTTGGAATCAGCAAATGATGGAGAATAAGATAAAGGTAAATTTGGATCGTTTTATAAATTTTTATTTTTTTTTACAATTTTCCGATTTTTAATGACCAAAGTCATTAATTAATTTTTAAGCCACCAAGCTGAAATGCAATACCGAACCCCGGGCTTCGTCGAAGATTACTTGACCAAAATTTGAACCAATTTGGTTGAAAAATGAGGGCGTGACAGTGCCGCCTCAACTTTCACGAAAAGCCGGATATGACGTCATCAAAGACATTTATCAAAAAAATGAAAAAAACGTATGGGGATTTCATACCCAGGAACTCTCATGTCAAATTTCATAAAGATCGGTCCAGTAGTTTAGTCTGAATCGCTCTACACACACACACACACACACACGCACGCACACACGCACGCACATACACCACGACCCTCGTTTCGATTCCCCCTCGATGTTAAAATATTTAGTCAAAACTTGACTAAATATAAACAAGTCGCGTAAGGCGAAAATACAATATTTAGTCAAGTAGCTGTCGAACTCACAGAATGAAACTGAACGCAATGCCATTTTACTCGTAGCATCGTCAGGCCACCGCTCATGGCAAAGGCAGTGAAATTGACAAGAAGAGCGGGGTAGTAGTTGCGCTAAGAAGGATAGCACGCTTTTCTGTACCTCTCTTTGTTTTAACTTTCTGAGCGTGTTTTTAATCCAAACATATCATATCTATATGTTTTTGGAATCAGGAACCGACAAGGAATAAGATGAAAGTGTTTTTAAATTGATTTGGACAATTTAATTTTGATAATAATTTTTATATATTTAATTTTCAGAGCTTGTTTTTAATCCGAATATAACATATTTATATGTTTTTGGAATCAGAAAATGATGGAAAATAAGATAAACGTAAATTTGGAGCGTTTTATAAATTTTTATTTTTTTTTACAATTTTCCGATTTTTAATGACCAAAGTCATTAATTAATTTTTAAGCCACCAAGCTGAAATGCAATACCGAACCCCGGGCTTCGTCGAAGATTACTTGACCAAAATTTCAACCAATTTGGTTGAAAAATGAGGGCGTGACAGTGCCGCCTCAACTTTCACGAAAAGCCGGATATGACGTCATCAAAGACATTTATCAAAAAAATGAAAAAAACGTTCGGGGATTTCATACCCAGGAACTCTCATGTCAAATTTCATAAAGATCGGTCCAGTAGTTTAGTCTGAATCGCTCTACACACACACACAGACAGACACACACACACACACACACACACACACATACACCATGACCCTCGTCTCGATTCCCCCCTTTACGTTAAAATATTTAGTCAAAACTTGACTAAATATAAAAAGGAAGCCCGGAAGCAGGTCACGCAAGGTTGTTTTTGCCCAAGCAGACAATGTTTTTGCATATCGCTTGCTTCTTTGAAGCCAACTGCCGCCGATAAGTTTGTGTGACTCGCAGTCATTTGTTGCATTATAGATTCAGAGGTACACAATAACGTGCTATTGCAGATACAGCAAGTCGCATTGAAATCACAAACTGATTATTTTTTTTAATTTATTATTCTCTTTATTTATATTGCGCCTTATCCGAAGTTCAAAGCGCTTTATGACGAAATTGTGAGAGAAAAAAAGGAAAGTCGGTGACACGGGTTCAGGATGGCTCAGGGGTAAAATAAACCACGAAATCTGGTGTGTCATTTACACAAGCTCAATAGCCATTCAAACGAACTGTGTCATTTAATGCTGTTAAATACTATTGCAAGTGTGTTCCATAAGGTTAGAACTGCTTTTTTCATGAGAAGATTTAAATCGTTCTGTAAACCATTTGAGGCAGACTGGGGCTTTAAACACAAACATATTTTTACACATTTCTACCTCTCTCTTTCAGCAAAAACAAAAACTGTGACATACCATATGACAAAAAACATACTCACCAATGGTTGGATCATGATATTCTTGAAATCTGTGTGACACAAACTGGATCACCAAAGCTGAAACCAAGCGAGCAGACATTCGATTTACTGTTGATGACATTTTGCACCTGACCAAATGCCAAAAAGTGTAGGGCAGAGGGTGACCTTATTAAACTGCCCTCAAATGTATTTCTGTTCTTGTGCACCTTACTAGAAATAAGTGTATACGTATGTTTTTCATGGCAGGAGACATAGTGACAATGTACTGCTTATACATTCCAAAATTTTGAATGTTTTGTAGTGTCAATTATTAAACATTCAATACATCAACCATCTTTGTTTTGACAGTTTTGCAATAAACCACACATAATCTTATCTACAGAGATCTGGTCATGATTGTTTACAGTACTCTCACTGGAAGTATGCTGTTTATACCATAACAAAAATGGTTCGTTGCTTGTCCCATTGTGTCTGTTTTTTGTGCATACCGGCACTTAGTCACCTGTGTGTGTGCACGCATGTGTTCACACATGAAAATAGTGGTAAAAATAACTGAGACCAAATTAAAACAGTGAATACTGTCAGTGTCAGGGTAACACTGTAAAAATTATGCAATTTCAGAAGAAAAAAAACTTTGGTATCATTTATTGTTTTTATCCACGGAATACTTTTGTCAGTAGAAAGTGATTGAACTCACACGGGGAAAAAAGACACATGTATGCACATACACATAATAAAAAACAAACCAGCCTTTTATCTGTGCCTGGCTACTCTGCATTACAGGAGACAAGCTCACACAGGTGAAAGGTAGATGGGTGCATGCACATCTCTAGAAAGAACTGTGGTCTGGCACTGTGCCAACCTACATTTTTACCTGTCTGGAACACAAATACCTGTAACTGTATGCTGCGAGGGGAAGGAAAAGTTCTACTTTGCTTAGAAACAGCTGAAATTGTTCTCCTTGTTGTTAGACTAATAAGCAACAGAGTTCAGAGACTGATAAGATAACTGATTCTTGTTTTTGTTTTCTTTCTGCATAACATCTTTCCTTCATTCTTTAACCAGGCAAACATGAATACACCATCCTGCCTGAATTGTTTTCTGTCTTAGCGTTAGTCCTTTTTACATTTAGTCAAGTTTTTCCTAAATGTTTTAACATAGACTGGGAATCGAGACGAGGGTGGTGGTGGTGTATACATGTGTGTATGTTTGTATGTATGATATATGTGCTTGTAGATCGATTCAGAGAAAACTACTGGACCAATCTTCGTTAAAACTTTACATACAAATTCTTTCAGATGATATCCCAGACTATTTTTTTCTTTTTCTGATAAATGTCTTTGATGACGCCATATATCCGGCTTTTAGTGAAAGTTGAGGTGGTACTCTCACGCCTTCATTTTTCAAACAAATTGATTGAAATTTTGGTCAAGTAATCTTCAACGAAGCCTGGACTATGGAATAGCATTTCAGCTTGGAAGCTTTAAAATTAATCACTGAGTTTTGTCATTAAAAATCTCAAAATTCTAATTAAAATTGCAGTAATCAATCCAAGAATGATATCATTTAGTTTTGCCATTAAAAAACTCAAAAATCAAATTCAAATTGTAGTAATCAATCCAAGAATGATATCAATATATAGATAATGTCATGTTTGGATCACAAAAAAGCACGCTTTCTTGTGAAGCGCAATAGATCGCGACTGCTCTATAATGGCTTGTCACTTCAACATCAGCATTCATCGCTTTTCCATTGTGAATGTGTCAGCGCTTTCTCGGCTGCAAGAAATTGGAAAAGCTATTATCTTCGTGAAATACAGTTCGTTCAGTTTCATTCTGTGAGTTTGACAGATTGACTAAAAGTACTATTAATTTTGCATCACACGACTAATGTCACATGGATGTCACATTGCGAGGAAGTCACATTGCGAATATGATCAAATCAACATTAAACACTGACTCATGGTTGTATCATAAGTAGACTCACGCAAAACAATCACAGGAAACTAATATACATCAGAACTAATGTCACAAAACAACAAGAAGAGCAAACGCTCGATCGAGTCACTTTCGCAGTTCTGAATATTATATGAGGCATCAGATGGACAGGAAGAAATTGCTATTCACAACACAATGAGTCACGTTCACATAAAATTTGAGCCCGGTCACTTTTATAGTTTCCGAGAAAAGCCCAACGTTAAGTTGTGTGTTGCCGAACAGAAAAGGCTAGTTATCTCCCTTGTTTTTCTGATAACGTTCGTAAAAGGCTACAGATGTAAATACTTTGATGTAAAGAATAATCCTACAAAGTTTCAATCACATCCGATGAACTTTGTCAAAGATATAAAATGTCTAATTTTTCCTTTGACGCTGACCTGTGACCTTGAAAAAGGTCAAAGGTCAACGAAACCATCGTTAAAGTGTAGAGGTCATTGGAGGTCACGACTAAACAAAATATGAGCCCGATCGCTTTGATAGTTTCCGAGAAAAGTCCAACGTTAAGGTGGTGTCTACGGCCGGCCGGACAGACTAACACTGACCGATTACATAGTCACTTTTTCTCAAGTGACTCAAAAACAATCAATACTTTTGACCCTTATATTATAATGCACTCATTATCTCTCACTGAACTTTGACATGAAGAGGAAATAATTGGTACACTCACATAAAGTGTCTGAAACTTCTCAAACTTCCTTAAGCCAGCAATGAACAGGGAACTCTTGGTCTTAAGTAAAATTTGGAAAATTAAACAAAAATTATTTTTTGTCAAGCCATACTGTCATCCTAATAAAACAACAAGTCGCGTAAGGCGAAAATACAACATTTAGTCAAGTAGCTGTCGAACTCACAGAATGAAACTGAACGCAATGCAATGTTTCAGCAAGACCATAGCATCGTCAGTCCACCGCTCATGGCGAAGGCAGTGAAATTGACAAGAAGAGCGGGGTAGTAGTTGCGCTGAGAAGGATAGCACGCTTTTCTGTACCTCTCTTCGTTTTAACTTTCTGAGCGTGTTTTGAATCCAAACATATCATATCTATATGTTTTTGGAATCAGGAACCGACAAGGAATAAGATGAAAGTGTTTTTAAATTGATTTCGAAAAAAAAAATTTGATAATAATTTTTATATATTTAATTTTCAGAGCTTGTTTTTAATCCAAATATAACATATGTATATGTTTTTGGAATCACCAAATGATGGAGAATAAGATGAACGTAAATTTGGATCGTTTTAGAAAAAAATAATTTTTTTTACAATTTTCAGATTTTTAATGACCAAAGTCATTAATTAATTTTTAAGCCACCAAGCTGAAATGCAATACCGAAGTCCGGGCTTCGTCGAAGACTACTTGATCAAAATTTCAACCAATTTGGTTGAAAAATGAGAGCGTGACAGTGCCGCCTCAACTTTCACGAAAAGCCGGATATGACGTCATCAAAGACATTTATCAAAAAAAGGAAAAATACGTTCGGGGATATCATACCCAGGAACTCTCATGTCAAATTTCATAAAGATCGGTCCAGTAGTTTTGGTCTGAATCGCTCTACACGCACGCACGCACACACGCACAAAACTTGACTAAATGTAAAAATGGAAAAGATAAACCACGGACTGAAGTTTGTGTTTAACTGAATCAGGCCAACAATGACGCCGAAGGGGTCTATGTCGACAAAAAGAGTGTGATTCCTTTTAGATGGAGTTCCTGCATTTAGGGGGATTCGACAACATTAAATTCTACCGATGTCGCTAAGCATCACGTGACTTTCAGCGAGATCAGCGAAACGCTAAAGGAACTCGATCCACCTACAGGGAATCCCACTCTATTGGTCGACATAAACCCCATCAGCAACAATGACTTGTACTTGTAGTCATAGGCTGGAAAAAAGCTGTTTTTGTCGCATGCCGGTGTCACGAACTGAAAACTCTGCCTGAACAATCCTTCTCATTGCGGTCAATGCGCATGCGCTAACATGGGGAGATTAATCAGGTCGTGAACAACCTAACCCTAACCCTAACCCTAACCCTAGCCCATGGTTCGTTCGGTCAAAGGGTCGCATTTTTTAAGTCCAAGATTGGTGCATGCGCATTGACAAGGATTGTTCAGCAGAGGTTTCAGTTCGTGACACCAGCTTGAACATATATATGAATGTAAGAAGGCCCTGCACACACACACACACACAATTTTCCCATGACAATTAAGGCCCAACAAATTAGGGTCGTTAGGTGGTTGTTTTATTGAAGTTTGGTTTTAGTTGACACACGTGAATGTCTTTTAATTGGCCGGAAATTATATATAGGCCTATATGTGAGCTGTGTCCCCTTGATGCATGTTTACTTTGAGAAAAGTAAATTTCCTTGCAATGTCTAAAAATTCATATCTTTTTTTGAAGGGTAAAAAAAAAAATGCTACTGTTTTTCTTGGCCTAATTTTACAGCTTGCAGTTTCAAATTGAAAACCAGTGAAGGAGGATATTCTAAATACTTGACACCTGCACAAACGTGAGTGCCTGCCAGGCACAGAGTTTTCTAGCAAAAGGTCAGGCAGTTCAGCTCCTGGCGAAAACACATTTGGTCGGTATCCCCCTCTGGCTACTCGACTAGTGGAGAGAGAAAGTCCAAATAAACAGTTTGGGGGTCATATACCAACGTGTGAGTTAGCTGTTAAAGGATGAACTCAACTGACAGGAGGCAAAGTACAAATTCATGTACCATGTCATGTACAAATCTATCTGTCTACACGCACTGCTAGCTACTGACGATGATCAACACTGACAAGGAAACGAAGTAGGGTCCACACAGCAACAAACGAGCTGACGAGCTTTCAAGAGGGCACAATCAAAACAACATTTTGAACATGATAAACACTAAACAGAGAAAGATGGGATTGCGTGGATAAGGAGAAGAAAACAGACCTATCAAAACAGATCTATCACACCTCCCTCCCAGCCCCACAGGACGACAGGAGAAACGGTGTAAGTGTATGTGTGTGCTACTGCTATTTTACTCACCGCTTTTGCCTACTCCACCATCCCCGAGTATGACCAACTTGAATTTTCTTCGTCTGTCTCGAGTTCCACCTGATGCCGAAGCACTCATTTTCACTCGCTTCAAAACCAGCCTTCCGTGTCGATCACATATCTAAGGTTATCCCGGATTCCTCTTCAAATCAAATAATATGTCATTGGGCACAATCTACCGGCAGCTACGTCTGTACAACTGTTTTGATAGTGCGGACAATATTGTTCCCGTACATCAGCTGCTATATTTAGCTTCGCCTCTTGTCTGCTCTCGATTTTCTCATTGGCTATGCGTACCGACATTCATTGGCTATTCGTACCCGCTGCTATCTGTGCATGGATCGTAGGAGCAGCTATATGTACCAAGAGCCAATCAGAATGCAATTTCACGACACACCTCTGGCCAAGATTCCTGACGCATTCGAAGTTCGTTTACCGTTTACCAGACACGTTCTTTGTTATTATAAATATGTGAGAGGGTGAACTGTCACCAGTGTTATTTATGATTTAAAGAGAAGTAGAACAGAGCTGGTAAACTTAATTTGCATTTAGCCTTTTTTGATAAATAAGAGCCTAAAGCAGCCTGTTCTAACTCTGCTGTTATTGTCCAGTCAAGTGTTTGTAGTTCATGTTGCAGATCGATTTGTCTTTTGTATTAGTTCATTATTCTTTAAACTGTAAGTGCTGGAATGCATCTGTCCATCTTACAACAGCTGCAAGCAATTACTCTGTCTGTCCAGTTAGAAGCAAGTCCGATATGTTCAGACGGTCTCTTTGAAGCCTGCACTGAGGTGGTGTTTGTAATGTGACGGCCTGCCTGCAGCAAGCGGCATGTAGCGGGTAAGTTTCAAGTAGGTGTCATGTCTTTTGATGGGGGTAAATCGGAGAAGCGTACCAGCTCAGCTGGAAGGTGGTCAGTTGTCTATCGCGCCCCCCCCCCCCCCCCTTTATCCTCTTGTCTTTAACCAATAACGTAGAACCTGCTTGTAATGTGGTTACTGGTAGTTACTAAGATTTTGATTGGTTGTTTGAAATGATTTCTTCTACCCCAGCTAAAGTTGGATTAAGCATGTGTGTAGCCTACATGCTAGAGTGGAGAAGAGACCTTTGAGAGACACAGAACTGAGTACACTACATTGGGGTGTGCACGTTAAAGATCCCACGATTGACAACAGGGTCTTTCCTGGCAAAATTGTATAGGCATAGATAAAAATGTCCACCAAAATACCCGTGTGACTTGGAATAATAGGCCGTGAAAAGTAGGATATGCGCCGAAATGGCTGCGATCTGCTGGCCGATTTGAATGCGTGATGTATTGTGTAAAAACAAAAATCCATCTCACACGGCATAAATAAATCCCTGCGCCTTGAATCCGTATGTTGAAATATGCGCGCGATAACAAGCTGCATAAAATTAAAAAATTAAAAATAAAGAAGAGTGTGGACGTGTTTTTGTAGTGTGCTCCAATACCTATCCTAAGCGGAATATGACTTTATTCAGTTATTCTGCAGAAAAACAAAAATGCTCCAGAAAAAAAGTTTTTTCTCCAGCATTTCTGAATAATGTCATCATCCGCCGAAGCATCGTTTTTTTCTGCAGAAAAACATTTTACAGTAAAATTGAAATCAAGAATAATGCAGTAAATCGGTGGTGTTGTTTTACTGGAGAAAAACTGTTTATACTTTTTCTGCAGCATTTTGTACTTGCTCGAGTCATTAAGTGGAGACGTGAAATTCCCCTCTCAGTGTTGAGAGACTGATGGATTCGTCCCAAATTACTTAGTGTGTTTCGTGCATCCGAGCTTGAAAGAAGTCCGATTTCTTAGGTGCACTTCAGTTTGAGTTGTAAGTTGACGAAATTTAAGGGGGCAGTACTACCTAGCGGACGGTACATTTTTTTTAACATCTTTTTAGTACACACCTTAAATATGATTATATTTGTTCAATTTTTTGACTGTATATAGATAAATGGCATAGTGTTCTAATAAAAAAAAGAATGTTTTGAATATGTTAATCATAATGAGCACAGGATTTTGTGTGTGTGAAGCTGTGTATGACTGTGAGTCTTGTGACGGAAAATGGTAGGGGAAAGGCTCCTAATATGGACCGGCTCCTAATATGGACCACCTCCTGTTCTGACAAACTAACGGCGCTAGAGCGCTCAAAACAATTTCATTCGCTTTATTCACCCTCTCTGGATAACTTGCACATGTCAAAACAGTTGCAGAAACACAAATCTCAAAACCGTTAGGCTGTTTCCTTTTTTTCCCTTTTGACAACGTTCACTCTAAATTTGCCGTCTAAAACTGACTTGTTACTGTCCCGACAGCCAAAGCTATTATCACACAAAAATGGCTATATATATATGACAGCTAATACCGTATTTGTTACATTTTAGCAGTGTGTACCCCGAGTTTCTACTGCAAACAAAAAATAATAGCAAAACCTCAAAGTATGTGTGAGTCCCCTAATATGAACCACCTTCAACAAATCTAACAAAATAAAAACTAAAGGCTATTTTTATTAATTCATTAAGAAGCTTGCTGGAAATAACCTATAACTAGCCCTCGAGATTTAAAAGAAATATAACAAAAAGTTTTATTTTC
>NC_090245.1:51977724-52160224 GCF_037325665.1 Littorina saxatilis | reverse complement strand
ATAACTTCGCGTGCTAAAGCTCGCTCAACGTTCGAGTGAGATTCATAGTGTATTTAATCGGCGTTTGTGTGTGGACGTTGCAGAGAGAGAGAGAGAGAGATAGATTTATAATTGTGTCACTGTGTGGGGTGGGGGTGTCATAGCGGGGCTGACACAGCTATTTGGTATAACTATCACAACGCGTCATTTGCACGTGTCTTTGCTACATGTATGTCATTTGAGTCGCTATGAATATGAAACGTTCTTCATCACTATATGTCGATAGAACTACAACTTTTATCACTACGTGTCATTATCAATACTTGTCAATTACAATACTTGTTCAATGACGTCTCTCTCTCTCTGTCTGTCTGTCTGTCTCTCTCGCTATCTCATTCTGCCGTGTGTGTGTGTGTTGGAGGAAGAAAAGGAGAAAATCGGCTTCATTGTGCGTATTCGTTTGTGTGTCTGCGTATGTGTGTGTGTGTGTGTGTGTGTGAAAGAAAAATAGATCCAGCAACTGAGCAAGTGAGAGAGGAGGGATAGAGTGTGAGAGGCAGAAAGTGTGAGAGAGAGAAAGAGTGAGAGATAGATAGAAAGGGAGGGAGATAGATAGAGAAGGGAGTGAGTGAGAGTGTTACAGAGAAGGGAGTGAGTGAGAGTGTTACAGAGAGGGGGTGTGGGCTGCAGAGATCGAGATGTGTTTGTAGGCTTGAAATATATACTAGATGAATACCCGACTTCGCCGGGTGGATCGCGAGACAGAGTATGCAGCGTGGCGGTTCGCCGGCTTAGAGCACATGTTGAAAATTTTCATCGACCAGTTTGTGCGCGGGGTCCACCTGAATGAATATGCCCACCAAATTTGATGCAGATCCGTCGAGAACTTTGGCAGTGCATCGCAAACAAACAGACACACAGATATACACACAGACAGTAGTTGTACCTACCATCTACTGTAGAGCTTCTGGGTAGACGACATTTCTGGTCTGCCTGTTTGGTGCCAGAATGGTCAGAGTATCTGCTCTTCCCGTCCGTGATGCTGCGACGTAGAACATACCGTGGTTGAAGCAAGGCCCTGTGAGATCTACTCCCAAGACTGAATATGTCTGTCCTTGACTTTTATTGATGGTGAGGGCAAAGGCTGGCAAAGCTCCTGACTATTAATGGTTGCAATGAATATTTACGATGGGAGGGGTAGTATTAGTGGCAATATTTTGAAGATGGGAGGGATTTTGTACACGAATTGCAATACTTAGATGTACTACCTGTGCAGAAAAGCGCTGCTTAGATTCGTTTTCGTTGTGTGGCGGAAGTGAAAGAAGTGAAGAAGTAGAGCCGAAAAAAAAAGTGTTTAGTTTCGTAATTCGTATCGCGAAACAGAATATTCACCGCGGTTCACCGCGCCGCGCTTAGAGCACGTGTTGAAAATTTTCATCGACCAGTTTGAATGACTCGCAAGAGTACAATGCGGTGGTGGTTGGTAAGCCATGTTGTTGCTGAAAGAGAAAAGGGCACAGTGTTGAAAGTGATTTGATCTTTTTTAAGACAGACACAGAAACACCGGCAAAGCTCCTGACTATTAATGGTTGCAATGAATATTTACGATGGGAGGGGTAGTTTTAGTGGCAATATTTTGAAGATGGGAGGGATTTTGTACACGAATTGCAATACTTGATGTACTACCTGCGTTGTGTGGCGGAAGTAAAAGAAGTGAAGTAGTAGAGCCGAAAAAAAAAGTGTTTAGTTTCGTAATTCGTATCGCGAAACAGAGTATTCACCGCGGTTCACTGCGCCGCGCTTAGAGCACGTGTTGAAAATTTCCATCGACCAGTTTGTGCCCGGGGTCCACCTGAATACACCTACAAAATTTGAAGCAGATCCATCGAGAACTTTGGCCGTGCATCGCGAACACACACACACACACACACACACACACACACACACACAGAAGCCGTATCTATATATATATACGACTTGTGTCTGTCTGTCTGTCTGTCTGTGTGTGTGTGTGTGCGCGATGCACGGCCAAAGTTCTCGATGGATCTGCTTCAAATTTGGTGGGCATATTCCGGTACACCCGGGACAGGACACAACCTGGTCGATATTTCAACACGTGCTCTCAGCGCGCAGCGCTGAACCGATTTTAGTTCCACCTCAGCTACCCGGGCCCCCATACCGACACACCAAAGCCGCTAGACCACATCACAACGCCAAAGTTCTCGCTGGATCTTTTTCAAATTTGGACACCGTATTCAGCTGCACCCCGGACACAATATCATCGATGAGATATTTCAACACGTGCTCTCAGCGCGCAGCGCTGAACCGATTTTGGTTTTTCTGTTCATTTCACCATTCCCAGTAACTCTTCCTTATCTTCTCCAGTGTTTTGCGTTTATCTCCCTTCCTTCGTGTGGCTTCAATCCATATTCCCGTTTCAGTCTGCGTTACTATTTTTAGAATGTCACTGCGCTGTCCAGAACGCTTCCCTTGCACCCGTAAGTTGTTCTTACTGTCAAAGTGAAAAGGTCGAATCAATTTATAGCCACGCGAAAAATACACTGTCACCTATCTCTATATTATTTATAGAGATAGATATACATATATATATACGGCTTCTCTGTGTGTGTGTGTGTTTGTGTGTGTGTGTAAGCAACACCTGTGGATTATAGAGTTCTGTTTGTGATGGGGTCTAGCGGCTTTTGTCTGTCTGTATGTTCTGGCATTTGAGAAGCCACAACAGATAATATAGGGCTAAGAAATAAGCTCTAAAATTCTCAATCCCGTTTGACAGGACTTCGCCTGCAAAGGTGATTGTGATGAACCGCCACGCTCTCTGTCACGCGATTCACCCCGGCGAAGCCGGGTATTCCTCTAGTCTATATATATACGACTTGTGTCTGTCTGTGTGTGTGTGTGTGTGTGTGTGTGTGTGTGTGTGTGTGTGTGTGTTCGCTATGCCAAGCCAAAGTTCTCGATGGATCTGCTTCAAATTTGGTGGGCATATTCAGGTAGACCCCGGACACAACCTGGTCGATAAGAATTTTCAACACGTGCTCTCAGTGTGCAGCGCTGAACCGATTTTGGTTTTTCTGTTCATCTTCACAGATCCATTCCCACTAACTCTTCCTTATCTTCTCCAGTGTTTTGCGTTTATCTCCCTTCCTTCGTGTGGCGTCAATCCATATTCCCGTTACTACGTTACTATTTTTAGAATGTCACTGCACTGTCCAGAACGCTTTCCTTGCACCCGTAAGTTGTCCTCACTGTAAAAGTGCAAAGGTCGAATCAATTTATAGCCACGCGAAAAATACACTGTCATCTATCTCTATATATTTATAGATATAGATATACATATATATATACGGCTTCTCTGTGTGTGTGTGGAGGCAACACCTGTGGATTGTAGAGTTCTTTTTGTGATGGGGTCTGGCGGATTTTGTCTGTCTGTATGAGAAGCCTTTGAGAAGCCATAACAGTTAATATAGGGCTTAGAAATAAGCTCTAAAATTCTCAATCCCGTTTGAGAGGACTTCGCCTTCAAAGGTGATTGTGGTGTTTCGGCACTCGGTTACATTTGACGTCGTCGACAGGGATGGGACTCGACATGATATGTTCAGGAATGGCAATATGGCCACTGAATCATTTTCGTGCTGTTCCCATTCCACCAACCTGGGAGGGACCTAAGCTTGGCGGGTCCATGGTTCGGAACTTTGGGGACAAAGTTCATTCAAAGGGGGTCGAGTGTGACAGGGAGACTACCGTCACCCTTCACAGCAGACTCGGCAGAGTTGTTCGCCTTAGAAGTTGTGGGCTTTCCTTGCATGTACCCGTAAGTTGTCCTCGCTGTAAAAGTGCAAAGGCTTTTGTCTGTCTGTATGTTCTTGCCTTCCTTTGAGTGGGCACAAACTGGTGGATGAAAATGTTCACACATGCTCTAAGATAGACCTTTTCGGAATCTGAGCAGCTCTCACTAAATACCCGCGAGACATGCTCTTTGGTATATATTTCAAAAGTCACAAGAACTCCAAACATCGAGTCTTCACAGCTCTCGGGAGATAGCCGTACCTCATGCTTTGCTATGCTTCAAAGTTTGCAAAAACTTGGAATATCGATAGGGTCTATTAATTATATAGCTGTCATTCTTTGCTATTGAGGTCTAACGAATGACGTCTCACAACTTCCGCGGTCGTCCTTGGCGGTCAAGAAAGCCGCCGCGATCATTGCGCAGACGACACCTCTAAACCGCCAATATTTTTTGTGCGCATCACGTGCTCCACATAAATTGGCCGGAAACGAAGCAGTTGGGAAACCTGGATTGGTGACTACAGTTTTAAGCTTCTTAATAAATTCCTCTCGCTGCAATACTTCCTGAATGTTAGTTGTACATGCACATGCAAGGTTGAATAGACAGCGCAAGAGAGGACCTGTAGCAAATAGTGACTAATAGGTATCCAATGTAGGAGTATGATTATGACTCTTATGAGTAAGGTGAAAAGTGATGTGGGTGCACCGTTTCCACACTGATGATCATGATAAACTTTGTGAATCTGTACATTTCAACAGTGACAGTGCACTGCAGTGAAAGAAGGAATTTAATTCACATTACAAATGAGAGTAAGGATTTAAAAAATTAGCAGCATAACAAGAAGGCTAAAATGTTTTAAAAAGACTGGTGAACTGTGAGCCTTTGGCTAACTTAATGTTTTTTGGTGTGTTTCAGAAGTGGTCATGACACATTTTCAACTTTGACAGACTTCTGGGTGTTTTCAAACAAAACAATGCAATCAGTAAGGGCGTAGCAGCAGCATATTAGGCAGTGGACATTGACAACACATTGCTTTTGTTCAGAAGGCAACTCTGAGAAGAAAGAAAACATTCTAGAAGCATTATAACCATGATCAGCATCAACGGCTATCTTCAGAAGACCTTGACCATGGCCACTTTTTCACCCACAGCAAGCATGCTTCTCAGTAATGTCAGATGTGGTTTACTGAAGTCTGCCGTCAGCGAAGAACTGTTCTGCAAGAACTGTAGGCAGCTTCAGCTGCTGGCATCCAGTGTTCGGAGACGATTTAGTACCTTCAACCTAAGAATGCCAGCTGTGCATCACATCGGGAAAATGCAAAACTGTCACCCCTTTACAAAGTGTGTGAGAAAGCATATCACAGAATCGGGACCCACTCACCACAAGAACAGGTGGCAGGACAAAGGCCAGCATTTTGTGGAGTCAGAAAACGAATTCTTTCACTCCTACCTGGAATCCTCTTATGTATATCAGCCTTATCTGCTCAGTTCTCACCAGAGAAAAGAATCTGTCTTACCAAAAGAAACTGTGGTCACTTTACTAAAGGAAGTGAAGGAAGACAGAAAGATAGAGAACGTTCTCCGTCTCTTTGATCATTGGGCTGGTGTGGCTAGGATGAGTGAAGGATGGCATGTGCTGTCGGATGATTCCTTTAGTCAAACCACCAGACTCCTAAAGAAGTGCATAAATCACTTGTCTGTGGAGGACGCTATTGAATGCATGGTGAATCTGAGCGGGTTGGGCTTTAGGCAAAGTATGTTATCACACTCTGAGCCCAGGAGGAACCGTATCCTACTATCCAAAGCTTTTGATCAACTTTGCAGCAAACGTGTCAAAAAGCTTGACGTCAGACAGCTACTTCTAGCCGCAGACTTTTTCTACTGTGTGCGTGGTAGCTCATTCACAGACTTTCCTTTCTTAATGTGTGAGAGAATGAAGTTCTTCCTTCCAGAGCTGACCAAGCCGGAGTTAATACTCTTACTGTTTCACGCAGGCTTGACTCGCACAGCCTCCAGCAACTTGATAAGCGCTTCACTAGAACACCTCAAGGACGAAATGGCTTCTCTGACCATTCAAGAGCTTGGGATTGTCAACCTGGCACATTACAAGACACGAGCACATGTGACCCAGCCTGCCTACTTCAGCGCTCTCACTAAGCAGCTGGAAACAGATGCTAGCTTAGATGTCGATCCCATCTGTTTGTCAGCTGTGCTCAAATACCAGCAGAAATCACTCAACAAGTCCAAAAATCAGTTCTTGCCACAGTTTTTCACCACGGTGAGAACCTTGGAGGATCCTTTGCTTACACGGATCTCAAGCCTGCCTTCAGAGACACTGATGCATGTGTTGAACCTGTATTACTCCCTGGACTTGCTGTCCGAGGATCTCTTCATGGCCACCATTGACAGAATTAGGAACAAAGGACTCAAAGATTGGAGGTAAGGGTTGTATCAGTGTCAGTCTTGCTGGATGATTATCATAATTTATTTGTAATTTAATGAAACCATCCTGGTGCTATAAATATATTATATTGTCATCATTTTCACGAGTTTTCATTCACAAACACCTGGGAAATAAATCTCATGTTCCCCATGGCCATGTAATAAATCGAGGTGGTGAATGGGTCTGAGCTTTCAGGTGAAACGTGGATTGTCAAAGTAAAAGCCAATCAGGCTGATTGTTTGATGTGTGGAACCATCGCGGCTTTGGATTTGTGTTTCCGAGGACAACGATTGTAAGCATTCACTCTCAAAGACCCAATCAATGTTGATAATTACCGCGGCGACTGATGGTCAATTTGCAACTTATCTCTGTAATCGCAAAATCCACAACGAAAAGTCATAAACACTTAAAAAGAAAAGAAATATGCTCAACACTTACTGAACTCACACGAATGATCGCAGCTCTGTACATTTTCAGACAGGAAGAAAAGCGTCAACAAGCTACGTTTGACGTCACATACAAGGTTGACGTGTTATCTCGAGCTACTGTGACGATGCTTTGTGGCCCGGAGTTGGATTCTAAAAATTCGTCTCCCTGTGGGTTATTGTGCATTTTGTTGCACAACCAAAATGATGACAAAAACGATGTTTGGTGGCTTGTCGTCAGACCAACATTTTGTTGTTGGTCCTCGGGGAGCATATCGCCTTTTGTCTCATATTTATCAACCGCGGCCTTCGGCCTTGGTCGATAAAGATGAAACAAAAGACGATATGGTCCCCTTGGACCAACAAAAAAGCTGGTCTGTCAACAAGCCACCAAACATCTTATAATGTATATCTTTCTGCAAAATTGACACAAAATGCTAAAGAGCCTTTAAAGTGTGACAGCATTGTACTGCCGCAGTAACAGTAGATTGTGTGATGTGGAGTGCTGTTTCCTTGAAATTTGAGTTTTGATGGAGTGCATTGGTTTTGTGGCTTAGGGGTTAGTGGATCACCCTAGCTTCCATTTCCCTTGCACCATGTTTGAGATTTTTTATTCATATATGAACATACATGTACAGACTTGATTATTTGATAGAATATTACTTTGCTTTAGCGATTACTATTTTGGCACAGTTTCCTCATGTTTGTCAAAGCATCAGTTTATTTTTGTACTTGTTTGCATTATAAGAAACTGTCTTCCTGAATTTGTTTATGGGTGAAGTCTCGAATGAATAAGTGATTGATCGAAGTGGTGTTGCCCGTTATGCATTTTTGTTTGTTTGTTTAACGCCCAGCCGACCACGAAGGGCCATATCAGGGCGGTGCTGCTTTGACATTTAATGTGCGCCACACACAAGACAGAAGTCGCAGCACAGGCTTCATGTCTCACCCAGTTACATTATTCTGACACCTGACCAACCAGTCCTAGCACTAACCCCATAATGCCAGACGCCAGGCGGAGCAGCCACTAGATTGCCAATTTTTAAGTCTAAGGTATGACCCGGCCGGGGTTCGAACCCACGACCTCCCGATCACGGGGCGGACGCCTTACCACTAGGCCAACCGTGCCGGTGCCCGTTATGCATGAGATTTGCTTAGCGTCACAAATTGCAAGTACATGTACAATTGGTTGCATTCAACCCTAAAAACAAAACTAGGTTTACTGCAAAGTGATCATATGATTTTGTTTCACAGGGTAAAAGATCTCGCTAAAGTTACCCATGTCCTGACCAACATTCCTCTGGGCTCAGAAAGGAAAATGGAGGCACTGGCAGCCATTTTGGTGGAGTTGCGGAGAACTACGCGACAAGGAGAGAGACAGGCCCATCCTGAATGCATGCTGCAGATTGCTGTGGCCTTGACCTATTGCAGTGTTTACCCCCACTGGCTTGTGGAGGAGATCTTCAGTGACATGTCTCAAAGAAGATTCAAAGGTTTGTCAAGACTGAACAAGCAATTCTAAAGTTTCAGACAGGTTGGAAAATGGTTATCCTCCCAATAGGCCGATGGTACCTTGGATGTGTTTAAACATTTGTAAAAAAAATAGTCATATTTTTTGTTGCCTTGGTAACTTCACATACAATTTTTGAGTCACTTGAGAAAAAGTGACTCTATGTAATCGGTCAGTGTTAGTCTGTCCGGCCGGCCGGCCGTCCGTAGACACCACCTTAACGTTGGACTTTTCTCGGAAACTATCAAAGCGATCGGGCTCATATTTTGTTTAGTCGTGACCTCCAATGACCTCTACACTTTAACGATGGTTTCGTTGACCTTTGACCTTTTTCAAGGTCACAGGTCAGCGTCAAAGGAAAAATTAGACATTTTATATCTTTGACAAACTTTTCTCGGAAACTATCAAAGCGATCGGGCTCATATTTTGTTTAGTCGTGACCTCCAATGACCTCTACACTTTAACGATGGTTTCGTTGACCTTTGACCTTTTTCAAGGTCACAGGTCAGCGTCAAAGGAAAAATTAGACATTTTATATCTTTGACAAAGTTCATCGGATGTGATTGAAACTTTGTAGGATTATTCTTTACATCAAAGTATTTACATCTGTAGCCTTTTACGAACGTTATCAGAAAAACAAGGGAGATAACTAGCCTTTTCTGTTCGGCAACACACAACTTAACGTTGGGCTTTTCTCGGAAACTATAAAAGTGACCGGGCTCAAATTTTATGTGAACGTGACTCATTGTGTTGTGAATAGCAATTTCTTCCTGTCCATCTGATGCCTCATATAATATTCAGAACTGCGAAAGTGACTCGATCGAGCGTTTGCTCTTCTTGTTTTATCATCTGGTTGCCCAAGTTAATGGCTTACGCAATAACCATGTTTGAATGATAATTGTTTGTGTATTTTTGTTATATAAACTTGAACATGTTTTGTTTATTAAATGATAAAAGTAAATGTATTTAGAATAGTTGTAAGCAGTGCAGCATTTTCTGTCAGATAAAGCTAACGTATAGAAGAAGAAAAACTAATTGCAAAGAAATTGGTCTTCACTAGATGTTGTCATTGAAAGAACTGACAAAAAGTGCAGAACTAAATTGAGCAGTGCAGCAATTGTAGTACATACTTGTATGAGCTATTTCTTTGAGACTTATTCCCACTGAGTACCCCATAACCAGGAATGACATTTGACACTATGCCCGTTTAAGACCACACACAAATCTGCAAAAATCAGGTATTCAAAAGGAGGTAGTCTCAAGATGTCTAAATTTACAGAGGCTATGAATGGGAAATCAGAGGGGGTTCCACTGTATAAAAATGTCAGTTGTGCTGCATAATTTAATGCTCACCTGTGGTTTTGACAGACTCTGATATTGATTTCCGCCGTGACCTCTACCACCTGTCAGAGAGCATCATCATTGAAGACGGCACCTATGTTGGACCTCTTCTGTGGGCAGACAATTTTCCCAAGTTGGCCAAGGTACGTTATGGCCTGTTTGACATTGATTTAAATAATGATCAAGGGATTTAATTTGATAACAAGACATTTTTTGTCAAGACTGTGTGAGTGCCGAACTGGTTTTGTTTTTGGTAAACGTCAAAAAGGACCAAGTTCATGATTTGGAACAAGTTATTGTCCTTTGGGACTTAGTTATCCTTGAGGTAATATAGACTACTATCAATGGGGAAAGTGAACAGCAACGGAGTCATGCTACTCAGTCTTGTTTTTCTTCTCCTGCATGCATGCATTATGATTTTGCAAGCCGTGAGACTTGTGCTGTGAGCTTGGGATCTTTATCATGTGCTTGCGTTCACAGAAGGGCGGCAAGACCATGCACAAAGTTGACTCTTGGAAACAAATTCCTTGCCAAACTCTGATTCAAACATGTGTTGATAGTCACAATCTGGTTTTGAAACCAGTGCGCTACTGAATGAACCTGCCCTACAACTTAGCCCAGACACATGTCCTGTATTCTGGTTTTCCTGATGATTACATTCTCAAGCGCACAATGCACAAAATCGTCAATGTTGCAGAACAAGATTTACAGCAAACTGCTGCAAACTCCAGAAGGCAGGAAGATGTGTGGTGCCTTAGTGAAGCATGCTGGGCGTAAAAAGATGTCCACCAAAGACTTCTTCACTCGTGACTGGATGCTCCTGGAAGTAATGAATGCCTTGATCAAAGCACGCCCTGAAGCGGTTCCTTTGCCTACCTTCATTCTCTCACATTTTCAAACTCCAGGTGAATGAGTAAATGATGGCGAGACAGATACAGAAATGAGGAACAATGAGAGAGACTGGGCATGATGAAGAGGTTCTCCCAGTACAATGCACTGCAAATGTAAACGGGAATGTATTCCAATGAGATTAATGTTGCTTCGGATAGTCATTTTCAGTGTCTTACTTTTACTGAACATGATGAGAGTCTGAGCATTGCATGTGTAGATAACAAGTTCCAAGCATCTATGCATGATTTTATTCAGAAGGTATTGTTTTGAATGGAGGAGGGTGCACTGCTAAAACACCTGTGCATTTCAATGGGTATGGGTTTGGTTGCAAAACATTTGTGATAATTAGTAAACTTGCATTTGAATATAATTATAAACATACTATTTTCCTTTGTCATAATTTTCACGAGTTTTCATTCACAAGCACCTGGGAAATAAATGTCATGTTCCCCAGGCAATAAATCGAGGTGGTGAATGGGTTTGAGCTTTCAGGTGAAACGTGGATTGTCAAAGTAAAAGCCAATCAGGCTGATTGTTTGATGTGTGGAACCATCGCGGCTTTGGATTTGTGTTTCCGAGGACAACGATTGTAAGCATTCACTCTCAAAGACCCAATCAATGTTGATAATTACCGCGGCGACTGATGGTCAATTTGCAACTTATCTCTGTAATCGCAAAATCCACAACGAAAAGTCATAAACACTTAAAAAGAAAAGAAATATGTCCAACACTTACTGAACTCACACGTATGATCGCAGCTCTGTAAATTTTCAGACTGGAAGAAAAGCGTCAACAAGCTACGTTTGACATCACATACAAGGTTGACGTGTTATCTCGAGCTACTGTGACGATGCTTTGTGGCCCGGAGTTGGATTCTAAAAATTCGTCTCCCTGTGGGTTATTGTGCATTTTGTTGCACAACCAAAATGATGACAAAAACGATGTTTGGTGGCTTGTCGTCAGACCAGCATTTTGTTGTTGGTCCTCGGGGAGCATATCGCCTTTTGTCTCATATTTATCAACCGCGGCCTTCGGCCTTGGTTGATAAAGATGAAACAAAAGACGATATGGTCCCCTTGGACCAACAAAAAAGCTGGTCTGTCAACAAGCCACCAAACATCTTATAATATTTGTGTAGATGTGGAGGTGAAAGTTGTGTCCCAGGACCAGGCCAATGGAGAACCTGTGTTAAATCCTGCGTGTCTGGACAGCTTGGACTTTGTCAGGTAATGTTCTTCGACTTTTCTCCTTGGAAAATTATATATTACTATTATAATTACATATTCTTACGCCGAATCACATAATTTGCATTGACCCACTTCGATGCTTAGGTTATGATAAAAGCTACCCCGTCTAGGTATAAGGGGAGCAACCCCAACTAAAAAAAAAGTGACTGCACCAGAATGACTGACACCCTGGGTTACGTCCCATGTAGCCTACTACGTCATCAATGGTGCTGGTCACGTGATACCCCTTCAATCGACTACTATCACTCAAGGGTGACGGTTGTGTTCGCTTTTGCTCTGGCTGGTTTTGTGTCTACGGCACCCACCGGCCTCGGCCCCCGTCTACTTCTTGCTGGCTTGCAGCTGGTGAGATCGTTCATTTTTTCTTGTATGTTTTTTTGTTTCTGCTGTGAATTTCGCATGTCCGTTGGACTCTGAAGTTTTCAGCAGTTGTTTGGCTTCCTCACGGTCGCCATTTGCATTAGCACGTTGTCTGGCTTCTGTTGTTTTAGCCGTGTTCGGTCTATTAACGCTGTCGTAGCTTGCTTTGTAGCTGCCGTCGGTAGCTTTTACGTACGTGCTTATCTATTTGCTTGCTTGCTTCTGAAATGTTTGTGTCTGTACGGACTTTATTATTTTCAGACTTGTGGCTTCCTCCTTGGCCGCCATTTTTAGCTAGCATGTTGTTATGTTGATTTTTCGTCCGTACTCGGACGCTTAACTCTTCGTATAGCTAGTTGTTTAGCTGCCTTTGGTAGCTCCTAAACTGGTTTTAGCTGCCCTCTTTGCTGGCTTCTGAAAGGTTGGCGTCCTTTCGGACTTTGCTAGTTTCAGTTGTTTGATTATTTTTCTCTTGGTGCTTACATGGCCGTTAATGAGAATTAGAGGGAGCTAAGGCCGAGGGTTAGGGCTTGGGCCCTGCTAAGCTCTATCCCTCAGCAGCCTCTTATTTTGAAGAACTCCGTTGTTGTTCATGTTGGCACAATTTTAGGCAATTTTTTACGTTGGTTCTGTGCCGTTTTTTTTTTTTTTTTTTTTTATGTTACGGACGATTGGCCGTCTGGCTCTCTGCCGTCCGTTTTGGCCTCTAAGGCTGTCGTTTTGCGTCTGTTTCGGCTCCAGAGTCTAGGGCTCTGGGGTCTGCACTTATCTTTTGCTTATTTCCAGAAATAGATTCCCTCGTTCGCGAGGTTTGCCGCGGCGGACTTCGTCGCCAGCTCTGCCCCCCGCCTGGGGGTTAGGCGACGTTCTCTCCTTCAGACTCTGGGTCTTCTCCGGACCAGGCTGCTGTCCACCGCGATGTTTCTGGGTGGTCCCTTGGGGATCTTCTTCTCCTCTTCCTGGCCGGCATTTGTTGCCTTCCGCTTGCGGTAGCGCAACAGTGCATGTCCCTCCGGGGATCCGGCCACAACAAGGTTGGTGTCTGCAGCAGCCGTTTACGGCAGCTGCACTTCCGGTTTCCGGAATCGGATGTTCTCCTGCTAGTGAGCAGACGGTGTTCACGTCAGGTCTGAACCTCTCCGTACTCCAGCAGTCGGTTCCGACAGCTGGGCTTCCTGCTGTTGCAGGAAGTAGGGGTTCACCGGCTAGTGAGCAGACGGTGTTCACGTCCGGACCGAACCCCGCCTTACGTCAGCAGTCGTCCGCGACAGCTGCTTCCGGCTCAGGCCGGAAGTAAAAGGCTCACTGGCTAGTGTTCGGACTACGTTCACGTCCGGTTTGAGCCTTGCCTTACGTCAGCAGTCGTCCGCGGCAGCTGCGCTTCCGGTTCCGGCCGGAAGTGTAGGTTCACCGGTAGTGCACAGGCTGCTGTCACGTCCGGTTTGGGCCTTACTCTACGTCAGCAGTCGTCAGCGTCAGCTGGGCTTCCGGTTCCGGCCGGAAGTGTAGGTTCACCGGTTAGTGCTCAGGCTGCTGTCACTTGTGGTTCGAACCTTTACCTACTTCAGCAGTCGTCCGCGACAGCGCCGCTTCCGGTTACGGCCGGAAGCGTAGGTTCACTGGTTAGTGTACAGACTGCTGTCACGTCCGGTTTCGAGCCTTGCCCTACGGCAGCAGTCGTACGCGACGGCTGTGCTTCCAGTTCCGGCTGGAAGTATCGGTTCACTGGTTAGTGCACAGGCTACTGGCACGTTCAGTTCGAACCTTGCCTTACGGCGGCGGTCGTACGCGACCTCTGCGCTTCTGGCTGCGGACGGAAGTGTGAGCTCACCGGTTAGTGCACAGGCTGCTGTCACTTCTGGTTCGAGCTTGCCCTACTTCAGCAGTCGTCCGCGACAGCTTTGCTTCTGGTTCCGGCTGGAAGCGTAGGTTCACTGGTTAGTGCACAGACTACGGTCACGTTCGGTTTGAACCTTGCCTTATGTCGGCGATCGTACGCGACCTCTGCGCTTCTGGCTCCGGCCGGAAGTGGGGGCTCACTGGATAGTGGACCTGCTATGGTCCCATCTGGTTTGAGTCTGGTTTTTTCGTCAGCAGTGCCCTTTGGGCTTGCAGGCTCCCTGCCTCAGGCGGATTAGCAGCTACCACACACTTCGGTAGTGGGTTCTGCCGTTCTCCTCACTTCCTGTGCCTTTGGTCTTCGACGCCTCTCATCCTCCTCTTAGTCAGGGGTGAAGTTTGGCCGTTGACTTGCAGGAAAGGGGCTTCAGGCTCCGGCCTTCCCAGCTTCGGGACATTAGCGGCTCAGAGGAAGTTGCCTTTGCCCAAGATGTCCCGGAATTTGCTGTCGTCTTTTGCCCCTCTGCGTGCACCTTTGCCGGTCACGCCGGAACTTCTTCTTTGGGGAACGTTTCGAGTCCCCTGCTCTCTGAGCGGACTCTCTTCCCCTCTGAGGAAGTGGGCAGACAGCTTTTGGAACTTGCTTTTCGGAGACACTCCTTTACGGAGTCCTTGGCGCCCTTTACACTCAGTAAAGAGCAGGACGCAGGGGATGCTTTCTCCACCTTTGCTAGGGCGAATTTAGAACGGAGAAGGCCTTCCTCTCTGCACAATGCCCATACGGCATGTACAGACGGGATTTGTTCCTCGCCCATTCCTAGTTTGTGAGGAATCATGAGAGACACCCTTAGTTCTTCACCCTTGGTGGATGGGTCTCTCTTCGGCCTCCTGGCCTCTAAGGCCTCCTGGCCTTCAAGTCCTCCTGGCCTCCTGGTCTCTGAAGCCTCCTGGCCTCTAAGGCCTCCTGGCCCCCAAGGCCTCCTGGCCTCTAAGGCCTCCAAGGCCTCCTCCTGGCCTCCAAGGCCTCCAAGGCCTCCTGGCCTCTAAGGCCTCCTGGCCTCTAAGGCCTCCTGGCCTCCAAGGCCTCCATGGCCTCCAAGGCCTCCTGGCCTCCAAGGCCTCCGGGCCTCTAAGGCCTCCTGGCCTCCAAGGCCTCCATGGCCTCCAAGGCCTCCTGGCCTCCAAGGCCTCCGGGCCTCTAAGGCCTCCTGGCCTCTAAGGTCTCCTGGCATCCAAGGCCTCCCTGGCCTCCAAGGAGATCAAGATTTGTAGGGACCTTCAGGTCTCTTCTTTTGCTCTTCAAGCTTTGAAGCAGCAAAACGGGCTCTACCTAAGCAGACTCAGCTTTTTCAGGCTAAGTCCTCAGCTCAGGTTTATCCGGAGAGGTTCTTCCTTTCACAGACGTCTTAGTCTGTGTTTTTTGGGAACAACAGCCGGCATTAGGGCATCCGGGTTTTTTAGCCTCGGCTGGTGCAACAGCCATTTCATCCGTTGGTGGTGGTGGTTGTTGTTTGCTCTTTTGGACTCGGTCCTTGTGGGTCTTTCGCCGATTTAGACTCTGTCTTTCTCTAGCGATCGGACTTGTTCTGGTGTTTCGTCCAAACTTAAGGTTTACTTGAGTTGGCCTCGGAAGTTACATTCAGATTTTACTGAGTTTGCATTGGTTTTAGCAATGCATGGTGAGGGGTCATTCTTGTGGCCTATCACTTTTCTCAGCTTTATTGGCTAACCCTCCCCTTTCGGTGGAGGTCTAGTTAATTTCCTGGTTTCTTGGTGCGGGCTTTCAGCCCAGCATCTTTGATGGCAGGTCTACAGGCGTTCCGGCTCTCAGCCTTAGCTCGTGTAATAGTCTCCTGCCTGGCATGGGCGTCTACGGTCTCCGTGTCTCTAGAATTTGTGTCTTCCTCTTCTCCCTCATCCTGCCATGAGGCGAGTCGGGTCGACTTCCGGTGGGGTGGGTTGCCTGTTACGGTCACCCTTCTACCACTTGCAACTATTACGGACTCTTGCCTGTTGTGTTCCGTGTCTGATTCTCGGTTCTGAGGTATCAGACGTGTTTGGTTTTTCAGCCAGACTCAGGAATTTTCTGGGCTCGGTCGGCCGCGAAATTTACTTCGGGCCCTTCTTCTTGAGAACTCTCGTTCAGGGAGTCTTAAGGCTGGTTAGCTTCACAGTTTTCTGTTTTTCCTTTCCAGTCTCGTTTCTGTTTTGGGTTTTTGATTTTCTTTCATTTACCTACAAGCAGACTGCTTTGTGATCACTCTGACTTTAGTCATTTCGGTTAGAGTCACCGGTCACATCAGGCTTTGGCCACCGCGTTCTCCGCTCTGCTGGCGGCTTACACTTTTCGTAGGCCGCTTCTTCCTCTGTTTACCTCCCTCTGTGCTTCTGCATGGACTGGTAGTGGACTTCTGGTGACCGTCTCTTCTGAGTTGTTTCTTTGAGTTTGACTCTGGTTTTTTGTACTCAGACGTCTCTCTCTCTTTCTAGGAAACAGGTCACTCCTCTCTGGAGCTGACCGTTATCTCTCCGGCCTTTCGGGCCTCTCTCCATGCCAAGGCTTTTACTTTGGCATGATTGTCTTACGGTCCTGGGGAAGGTTGGTGCTTTTCATTTATGATCGGTCAACCTTACGCTTAGTCGTTTCCAGGGTTTTTGGCATTTCCTTCCATTAGTAAGGGGGGGGGGGGGGGGGGCAGCTTGTCTGTCCCTCTACTCGGCTCGGGTTATTCAAGACTTGAGCCCCTTTCTGGGCTGTTTTTTATGGTTCAGGAGATGGGAAGAAGTGCTGAGCACAGCTTACGGGCTCTCTGATGCTGTCTTTCGCATTTTTTGCCTGAGCGGCATTGCGACTGTCTTTTAGGTTGGTTCTCGGTCCTCGTTCTGTCTTTTGGCAGTGGGCCAGTTCCTGGCAAGGGTTTTAGAGTGAGCTAGATGTTTTCTTTCTCACCGGCTCTTTCCCTGATGTTTGGCAGTGGGCCAGTTTTTTGGCGAGGGATTCTCTTCCCCTCCGCCTTGGCGTAGCTATCGGCTATCTTTCCCCTAGGCTCAGCCCGAGCTCTTTTTCCAGGGCCTGGGCCTCCTCCTCGGCCGTTTTACGGTCTGGGAGGTTGGATGATGTCCTGCACACAGCTTACTGGTGCTCGGCTTTTGTCTTTATCAGTTTAATAGGGAGACATTGCTGCCTTGGGCCTCTTCCTTGGCCGTCTTGCGGTCCCACAGAATGAGCGAAGTTTTGAATACAGCTTATTGGCGATCAGACGATGTATTCATCAGCTTTTATCTGAGAGACATTGCTTCGCTCTGTAACGATGGATCAAGGTCCCTGCCTGCCTTGGTGGCAGCGGGCCAGTGCATTTCCAGAAATTGATGGTGAGTTTGAACTTTTTTGATCTTACCCACCGCCTGGTTGGAGTTATCTGCAAATTATGTGATTCGGCGTAAGAATATGTAATTATAATCGAAAATTTTTATCTAAAATTTTGATTTGATTAATATACTTACCCGAATCACATAAGTAATTCCCTCCCGCCTGCCCCGCTCGATATTTTTAGTATGCTATTAGTCGATTGAAGGGGTATCACGTGACCAGCACCATTGATGACGTAGTAGGCTACATGGGACGTAACCCAGGGTGTCAGTCATTCTGGTGCAGTCACTTTTTTTTTAGTTGGGGTTGCTCCCCTTATACCTAGACGGGGTAGCTTTTATCATAACCTAAGCATCGAAGTGGGTCAATGCAAATTATGTGATTCGGGTAAGTATATTAATCAAATCAAAATTTAGATAAAAATTTTCGATTATAATAGTATTGCCTGCCGGTGTTGCCATCCAGAGTTTTCGGTTTCACGCAACAAATAATAAGTTGCCTGTTAATACATTTCGATTTGAGGGAATTCCTGGGCGAGAAAGCTTATATGTTGTTTTTGTACTTCTGGTGATGTAGGTGATGAATTTCATGTGTTGTTATGTTGTTCACATTTTAGAGAAATATGAGAAAGGTATGTTTCAGCATATTTTTGTAGAAGACAATGTTATAATTTTAATTTCAGGAAATATTTTTGATGAAAAGTAGAAAGAAACTAATAAAATTAGGTCATTTTATTTTTTAAATTAGGCAAATGTGTGGTTAATTTATCAGGTAGGAAATTGTTATTTTCTTCAATGTTTATGGAGCCAGTGAAGCAAATACATTGTGTCTGATTCATAGTTGCTTATGATGAATGTGAACCGTATGAGCACTGATTTTTTTGTTACTTTGGCAATTCTATTCACTTGTTTTATGACTGCAGTGAGGCGGTGGTACTGCATGCTAGCAACGCCTACCAGAAGGTGCGAAGCCGTGATGGCAAGACTGTGCCTCTTTTACGCCAATACCATGCCATGCGGGTGCGGCAGCTCAGGAAACTGGGTGCTACTGCTGTTGAGGTATGTACTCCATTGTACCACTAAATTAATGTTGATCAATTGTCAATGTTGACAGGGGCCGTGGGTTTATCTACAATGTTGTAAAAACTGTTGTGACCTTTTTGTTATGTACACCAGCGTAAGTCTAGAGCTGAAACTCAGGATCAGTAATACAAGTTTCTTCTTCTTTTCTTGCTGCTGTAATAGATAAAGATGATAGATGTAAATGAACTAAAACAATGAATGTGCACAAGTGTTGTTTGAACTTCAAAGGTTATCTGTGGTTCAAAGCTTATCTGTGGAACAGTAACAAAATGTGCGCCTTTTCTATACCTGAAATGTCTATATTGACTGTAAAATAAAAAGAAGCAGGAAAAGATGTGTTCATTGCATTTACGACTGATACAAAACATGGCACGCACATCTTCCGCTGGCTGTTGAGCACCTTTGTTTTCTTTCTGATGATTGCAGGTGCCATACTTTGAGTTGAAAGACAGTGGCGACAAAGGCCAGTATCTGCTGACCAAGTTCCAACAAGAGGAGGAGAGACTGTTGGGAGTTGGACTGGACTGATCAATGTACTACTTAGGTTTGAGAATGACCCCATATTGTGTCTGTAGTCTGAATGAGCTGCCTCAGTATTATCATCTTCTTTTGGATGGTAATAAAAGTTGAGATATTTGTGTACACAATGAATTAGATCAGAAACATTTGAACACTTTTGATGTCCCATTGTAAAAATATGTATTTTTTAAACTGCAAGGAATATATTTTTGTCCATTTTTAAAATTCTTAAAAACGAGAAGTTTGAGAAGAAAATGAATGCACACCATTCTAGATCTGTAATGAACATGTATGCTAATGAGAGTAAATTGCCCGAGTGATTTTTGTGTGCGTTTAGTCTGGCACAATTAAAATGACATAATTCTTCATGTGTCTGTGAAAGTGTTCTTTTTTTGTTGACATTTTTATTGACTTGTATGGAACTGCAAACACCCCTTTCAACAGACTAGATTTGTTCAAACACGCACACAAGGATTTATCTGTCAGAAACAGTACAAAATCTTGTTGAAGCAGTTAATTTTTCACTGGATTTTATTCATGCTCTGGGACAAAAAGGAAGTCAACACAAGGTTTCCACTAAAACATTTTATAGTTTTTATCAATGCTTGTCTTTTCTCACTTGCATGAAGACAGTTTGGCACAAAAGCTATCTGACACGTTTGCGTCACACTTCACTCTTTGTGCATGAAATTGCAGCTCTCCTTCACAATTCACACTCTTCCATTGGGGGTGGATGGGGGAGCAAATAGCTTCAATGACACAGCACATTGAACAGATCTTTTCAATACTTGCAGCTGTACATGACAATTCAGTCTTCTGTTGGGGATGGATGGGGGAGCACCGTTACTTAAATTAAACATTGCATTTAAAAATCGTTTTTAATTACACTTGCAAGTGTATACTGCTATTCCCACTTTGTTAGGAGCGGATGGAGGAGCACAATGACTTCAATCACTCCAAACTTAACAAATCTTGTCAATACACTTGCAGTTGTACATTAGGCAAAAAAAAAAAATAGGTGTGGTTACGGTAACATAGCCAAAAAAAATAGGGTAGGTAGGTAGGCAATCACGTTGTTGTTTTTTTAACTTTTTTTTCTAATGTGTACAAATTAAACCTACTTGACAGGGAAATAAGTGTGCGACTCGGGCGCTTTCGCTTTCATTGCGTCTTTTGCACTCGTTTTTTTTTTTTTTTTTTTTTTTTTTGACAAATGTAATAAAAAGTTATAGGATCGGCCCCTAAAAATAGGCTAGGTCGGGTTACCGTAACCACACCTATTTTTTTTTTAGGCCTTACAATTAACTCTTTTCCACTAGGGGGTGAATGGAGACCAATATCACTTCAATCACACATCATGCTTAAAAAAATCATACTTACTACTGAACAAAACCATTCACACTTTTTCACTGAGGGTGCACGAAGAAGCACAATCAGTTCAATCACACATCAAACCTAGAAATCTGTTCTATTATACTGGCATCTGTTCATTACTGTTTATACTCTTCCACTCGGGTTGAATGGGGGAGCACGATCACTTCAACCAAACATTGCATTTAAACATTTTTGTAGCTACACTTTCAACTGTTCATTGCTACATGTATTTGCATTCTTCCGTTAGGGTTGGGACAGAGGAGTACAGTTACTTCAACGCTGCACAATATATATAGTATAATTGTTATCGTTATAATAAAAACTAAATCTTTTTGATGACACTTGATTCTGCTCATTGCTATTCACACTTTGTTAGAGGCAGATGGAGGAGAACAATCAAACATCACACTCTAAAAATCTTTTCATTTACACTTTCAACTGTAAATATAAATGTACATTCGAGTCAGTGAGTGTTGAGAGCACAATCTGTCTTTCTTTATTTGGTGTTTAACGTCGTTTTCAACCACGAAGGTTATATCGCGACAGGGGAAGGGGGGAGATGGGATAGAGCCACTTGTCAATTGTTTCTTGTTCACAAAAGCACTAATAAAAAAATTGCTCCAGGGGCTTGCAACGTAGTACAATATATTACCTTACTGGGAGAATGCAAGTTTCCAGTACAAAGGACTTAACATTTCTTACGTACTGCTTGACTAAAATCTTTACAAACATTGAGTATATTCTATACAAGAAACACTTAACAAGGGTAAAAGGAGAAACAGAATCCGTTAGTCGCCTCTTACGACATGCTGGGGAGCATCGGGTAAATTCTTCCCCCTAACCCGCGGGGGGTGAGAGCACAATCAAGTTGATCGTCACTGTCACTGTTCTGCTACAAACAGAAGCTATGACAGCATGATGTCGGCCTGCAGAGCAGAAGACAGCCGTTGTGACAGGAAACGACATCTCTCTTCATGTGAAGCTAGCTCCAGCTGCAATGCATCAGTCGGGGAGATCTGAAAACGCAAATCATGAAATGTTGAAGGTAACTCTCTTCTGGCAGTATGAAGGCAGATCAGTCTTTCTCAATCAAAAGACAAGAGAGGTTAGTTATTTCTTCAATATTATAAAGAAGTACATTTAAAAAAATTAATATTTAGTCATTACAAAGCAACCTATCTGTTTTGAATTTCAGTCTCCTGTTGACATTTGAAAAATGATGCCTGGATGATGTAATGAAAAAAATCAAATCGCCAGCAGCTTCTATTGAACATTTCAGTTTTTGTTAGGTGCTTATAACTATTATATGATATGCATCATAAAAATACACATTGTTATTATTATTGTTATCATTATTTTAAAAACAATCGAAGACTGACTGGTAAATATGCTTAATTCAATCACTTTTTTTTTTTAAAGACAAAAAATGTATTGCATGTGCAAAGAAGTCTTTAACTATGGTCAGTTTCTATTTGATCACTTCAGAAACTGTGCATGTACATGTCTGAAAATAACACATGCCACCATCTCTCGCTGTATGCAAATGTTAAAATATTTTAAACTGACCTGAAGAACAGTGTATCCAGCCTTTCCCAGTTGACGTTTCATTGTACGCAGATGCCCCAGCATGTGTGTATTATCGTTCAGTGCATATTGGCTGTTGCTTGACACCAGTATGGCTAACCTAGGAAAACGTGACAGTCAAACATTAATGGTTCGCTCAATTTCACTGATGTAACTGGTCAGAGTTTATTTTTTTGTGAACAGAATATTGCAAGCACTATTTCCACTGTGAACATCAAAAACACAACTTTGCAAGGTCACAATTAAAATCGGCAGCAGCAATACTGTGCATGCCGACGTGGCATGCATTCACCTATTTTTTTTTTGTAAATACATTTTGCTCTAGTCCTTTGACGGTGTAAAGAAAGAAAACCGTGTTTTTATCGGCGCACCTTGTTGTGACCTGTTTTTTGTGGAGCGTTATTTAACTACCTTTACGCGTGAGACTCCCGTGCTCTTTTTCGTGTCCTGGTTTTCGTGTGAGCGCTGCATAACTGCGTAGTAGGTTTTAGAATACGTGTGACCCACGTGTGTTTAGTTTTTAATGTCAGCTAGTTCCTTGTTCTTCTTTTTGTAAATAGTAGTCTCACCCTACCCTGTTTTAGGAATGTTGTTGGTTGGTCAATATGGTGACCTTTTACCTTTAAAATGAACTATTCCATGTTAGGTTTTTGTTTTCTATAAATATTACTGTTTGACTTCCTCTCATCAGTCGATCTGAGGGTTTTACGGAAGAGTTTGGATATTCGTTCTGTAAACGTATCAAAGTTAACAAGTGAACCAATGGAGTGTTTCTTGTGATGTTTTTAAAGTCAACGTAACGTGTTTGGATACAGTTTTATCTAAAGTTTGTGAATAGTCTTGTGCCCTTCGTTTGAGAGGCTACACGTTTTGGTACTCTGGACAACGCACACAGCGCATAAGGTAATTTTGTTGTTACTTGTTTGTGTTGTATTTTGGTCGCCATTTCGTAATGACTTCATGAGTTTTTTACATTTAGTCAAGTTTTGACTAAATGTTTTAACATAGAGGGGGAATCGAGACGAGGGTCATGGTGTATGTGTGTGTGTGTGCGTGTGTGTGTGTGTGTAGAGCGATTCAGAGTAAACTACTGGACCGATCTTTATGAAATTTGACATGAGAGTTCCTGGGTATGATTTTTTTCATTTTTTCGATAAATGTCTTTGATGACGTCATATCCGGCTTTTTGTAAAAGTTGAGGCGGCACTGTCACACCCTCATTTTTCAATCAAATTGATTGAAATTTTGGCCAAGCAATCTTCGACGAAGGCCGGACTTCGGCATTGCATTTCAGCTTGGTGGCTTAAAAATTAATTAATGACTTTGGTCATTAAAAATCTGAAAATTGTAAAAAAAATTATTTTTTTTATAAAACGATCCAAATTTACGTTCATCTTATTCTTCATCATTTTCTGATTCCAAAAACATATACATATGTTATATTTGGATTAAAAACAAGCTCTGAAAATTAAAAAAATTAAAAATTATGATCAAAATTAAATTTTCGAAATCAATTTAAAAACACTTTCATCTTATTCCTTGTCGGTTCCTGATTCCAAAAACATATAGATATGATATGTTTGGATTAAAAACACGCTCAGAAAGTTAAAACGAAGAGAGGTACAGTAAAGCGTGCTATGAAGCACAGCGCAACCGCTACCGCGCCAAACAGGCTCGTCACTTTCACTGCCTTTTGCACTAGCGGCGGACTACGTTTAATTTCATTCTGTGAGTTCCACAGCTTGACTAAATGTAGTAATTTCGCCTTACGCGACTTGTTTATGTTTAACGTGAGTTGAGGTAGTATCTTTTTTGTAACTTTGAATAACGCAGGAACGTTGTCTTGTAGAGATTTTTTAGTATGACAGTTTGTTATTGTATTCTTGGCCTGATGAGTCAACGTTTGTATTTTCCGTAACGTAGCCATTTTGGTTTGTAACGTATTTATGCTAAGTTTCTTGAGTATTCTTAGTGTTTATTGTTTTTAACGTAAGGAACGTAATCCTTTCTTAAAAGTCAAAGGATTAATCAACGAGTGTTTGGTTATTGTAACTTTTTTGTGTTTGTTTGTTTTCGCCTGTTTTGTGTTTGTTATTTTTTTCCTTTTTGTTTTTTGCGTTTTGTTTATGCATTTTTGATACCTTTGCCATGTCTGATAATTTGTTTTCTTTTCTCTTTTTCTTTCTGTTTAGTTTTTTACCGCAATATGCAATACTGAATATCGCAATATGCAATACTGAATATCGCAATATGCAATACTGAATATCACAATGAACATATCCTGTCATCGCAATCCCACTATTACGATGCAGAGTTAATAAACCAGTATTTTTGCGCATTATCGCTTGTAACCTGTGTTTGTCATTTCGTATGAACAATTTCTAGTACCAGCCTCGCACACGAAGGCACGCAAAAATACAACAATCACAACAAAAAATAATGTTTGGTTCTGACAAAATAGGGTTTTTTCATCATCAGACCTTAGCTGTTGGTTTTACACTGATAAAAACCAGAAAAGCATCTCCTTCATTTCTTGGAGAGAAAAAAAGCCAAATTATTACTACCGAAGCAAACAATGACCTTGTTACAAAGCTAGGGACAGGATTGTTGACTGGCTGTTCTAGAGCCACGTTTGCTGGTTGCGGTTTGGTGAGAGCGGAGTACAACTGGTCTGTGATGGCTCGTTGGGTGAATTCTCTCCTCAGCCATGCTGACTGTGCCAGTTGCCTTGCTGCTGGGGATGTGAAACTTATGAAGCCATGCTCGGTGCAGTGCTGAAGCTCTATGACTGAAAAGAAGAATAAAGACGATGATAAACAGATGAAGGAAGAATATGAGGTCACAAGAACCCCCACAAAACTTATGCAACAGTTCATCAATTTAACAGTATAGCTTTCTGCTTGATCACCAAAGCATGGATGCATATAAATGCATGGACACATTAAAATGCACGTACACAACATCTTCTAAATCAAACACCAGAAGAAGTTGGCAAAGTAAACTGTCTTGAATGGATGTCAAGAAAATAGACACGTCATCAGTAACTTTGACTATGATTAAAATTCTTTTCCCTTGCAATTCTTACATTGATGTCATCATTTCTAGTTAAAACAACCAAGCATTGAAACCTGCAAACATTCATCCACATTTCACCCTTTACTGCCACCTTCGTTCTGTTCACCTGCTGTTTTAAAGTGAAGCAGAGGATAACAACAGTGGACCTTCTCAGAACCAAGACAGTGTTCTAGAGAAGTCAGCACTGCAAGAAGCCCCGTCCTTGTCTGCAGTTCTGTCTCAAGGTCACGGGACACAGAAGGGTGTTGCATCAGCACTGTCAAATGGTCCTGGAACAAAATCTTCTGTCAGCAGAGGCAAGAAGTCTCATCATTGCAGACGGTTATGTATCCTTAACTTAATTTTTACAAAATCAAAATCTTGTGGAATTCTGTCAGCATGAAAATCCCACATCTTGGGGTTTTTTTAACTAAAATTTGGAAAGCAGAGAAACACTCTTTTGTTACTTGAGCAATGCAAGTACTTTTTTGTTATTGTTCAAATACTATTAAACAATTGTACAGTGGCAGGTAAATTCTCACCTCAGATAGCAGACACCCCTTGTAGTCTGGACATTCCATCTTAACTGTTTCATTCAACAGCAGCAGCTGAATACTCTTCTCTTTATCTGAGCCACTCTCTGTAATCAGCAAAACAATGAAAGCAATTTTTGGTCAAATGTGGCCACAGATAAGAAGCTATATTCTTGTACAGTCTGCTAACCAGCGATGATAAAACTTGGGTTTGCTTCTTTCTTTCTTTATTTATTTGGTGTTTTACGTCGTTTTCAACCGTTCAAGGTTATATCGCGACGGAGGGAAGGGGGGTGATGGAATAGAGCCACTTGTCAATTGTTTCTTGTTCACAAAAGCACAAATCAAAAATTTGCTCCAGGGGCTTGCAACGTAGTACAATATTATGAATATATTACCTTACTGGGAGAATGCAAGTTTCCAGTACAAAGGACTTAACATTTCTTACATACTGCTTGACTAAAATCTTTTCAAAAATTGACTATATTCTTTCTTTCTTTTTTTATTTGGTGTTCAACGTCGTTTTCAACCGTTTAAGGTTATATCGCGACGGGGAAAGGGGTAGGGGATGGGATAGAGCCACTTGTTAATTGTTTCTTGTTCACAAAAGCACGAATCAAAATTTTGCTCCAGGGGCTTGCAACGTAGTACAATATATCATATGACCTTACTGGGAGAATGCAAGTTTCCAGTACAAAGGACTTAACATTTCTTACATACTGCTTGACTAAAATCTTTACAAACATTGACTATATTCTATACAAGAAACACTTAACAAGGGTAAAAGAAGAAACAGAATCCGTTAGTCGCCTCTTACGACATGCTGGGGAGCATCGGGTAAATTCTTCCCCCTAACCCGCGGGGGGTTTGGGTTTGCTTGAGTTCCTAGATAATGGAAGCAATTAAGGACACCTAAAAACCTAAACATTAAAATAAGAAAGTAGTATATAATATCAAGTCATTTCTACATTCTCTGTACTACAGTTCACATTTCGATTTAATCTGGTGAACATGAAAACTGTAAACAGTGGTATGACTTGCACACTTTTTTCAGTTTATCAACTGTTTAGCATTGAAGTCCTAGTCTCAGACCTTACAAAACAGCATGTAAACTGCCCTGAAAGAGACATGAAAAACACACATGATTAAAATTTGAAACATTAGTATAGTCTGAACATCTAACAAGAACGCAAAGCTGTATTTGATATCTACGTAAGAGCCTTTTGACAATTTCAGGTGACAGACAAAATAAACTGTGATTACAATTTCTTTTTAAAGTCTGGACATTTAACAAGAGCCCAAATCTGTATGTGATACCCACGTAATAGCCTGTTGGCAATTTCAGGTGACAGACACTCCTGTAGAAGCCTTTCAGGGAAAACAGCCAGGTACACCAGTCCCATCAGAAGCTCTGCCAAGGACTCAGGGAAATTTCTGCTGTTGTGCCTTGCCTCGAAACACTCCATCAGCTGCTTGTATCTTGTCTCCCATCCCTCGGGCTGAAACTGAAGAGTCCCGCAGGCCCACACGAACTTTGAAATGTCCTTGGTGCGAATGTTTCGTTGTTGCGTGAGGATCTTCTCAGCCCTGCTGAAAAGGCCTTCAAAGAGCTGAGTATGGTTGACTGGTATTGAAGCAAAGGTGAATGCAATATGCATAATAGGGTTGATCGTATTGTAATTTGACAAGAACTTACTCTGGACCAGTTGGTCTCCAAGTTGTTCGTAAAAGCTGGCTTTGATGTAACTTGCATGGCGAAACATTTTCACAAAGTCAAGCAACAGAAAGGGTTCCAGTGATTCTAAGTCTCTCAACAGTTTCTTTGCGATTGCATCAAGAAGATCTTGTGACGACAGTCTTGAATTCCCCCTGAAGAACCCAACACAAATCACACCCAGATCATTTACATGGAACTTGTCTAGATTTGTTAAGAGGTATTCTTCAACTTTGTGAAAAAGCATTGCAGGCGCATTGCCGTGAATGAAGATGTACAGAAACAGTTGAGACACTTCTCCTGGTGATGGGGTCAGCTCATCAAACATTTCATCAATGACACCGAACATCTGTGACAAGAACTGACGAAAAGTGAAGCCTTGAATGTAGAATCCGTGACATGCCTGTAGCATCAAAGCCAGTGACATTCTGTACAGTCGTTTGACCAGTAGCTGTTCAATGTCTTTCAGATGAGCAGTCTTGGCAACCTCATCTGTGGGTGGAGTATAGATCGCACAAACCAGGTCTGTCGTTGATACCTCTGCCAAAGGGGTGGCCAGTGAGAAGCTGGGGTTGCCTGCTAAAATGAGAAGGAAAAAAAATGCTATTGCACACCTCATAAACCTCTCTTTCTGTTATTTGGGTAGCAAACCCTGTAACCTTAATTACTCTCACCTCCAACTATTATCAGATTCCAAAAGAAAACTTTCAGCATGAACATCAAAACACCCTGCACTAAACTGGCAGGACTCTGAGACATTCGCAAGAACCCAGTCCTCTACGGAAGAAGAAGAAGAAGACATAAATGTTTTTATACAAGGTATTTTTTGTGTAACTTGGGTATAAAAAAATCTGCTTTTATACTATATGATAGTACAGGAGTATTGAAAACTCCAGGCCAGAAAAATGCACATTGTATGGTGAAATGCCAACGGCCACTTCCAAACAGACTGAAGGACTGCATACTATTAAGGTTGTACATGTATTGAGGTCTAACGAATGACGTCTCACAACGTGCGTGGTCGTCCTTGGCGGTCAAGAAAGCCGCCGCGATCATTGCGCAGACGACACTTCTAGACCGCCAATATTTTTTGTGCGCATCACGTGCTCCACATAAATCGGCCGGAAACAAAGCAATTGGGAAACCTGGATAGCTTAATCATAGCCTTGGCTACAGCATATCTCAGGTGTTAAATTATCCTGCAACCAGCTAGAAATGAAAATAGACCTACCTGGTACAGCAAAACTGTCTGCATGTCTTCTGTTGAGTGATTGTAGCAGGATGTCAGAAACAGGTCTGATGGGGTCGTATGATTTTAACTGGCGCCTCTCAAATCCTTGGCGCAGTTGGAAGTCAGCAGCATGGCTTTTCTTGGCAGGAAGTTTTGCAGCAGAGTAGTGGCTGTTGGGAATAATGAGTCCAATAAATTTGTGTGGGAAGGTGAACCTCTGGCATCTTGGGCAGACCAAGGACGGTGCCTTGCAAATCAGTTGGAATGAACGCAGCATCACCTAAAGCAGAAAACAATCACAGTCACAAATGATGTATCTGTTCTGGATACAGTGTTACCTGTCAAGAAAGATCACCCATGGGACTTTTGCTATAACAATAAGAGGTGCTCATTTATTGCAGGTGTAACTTTTTCTCATGCCAGTAGGGCGACTTTGGAGTGCGTGTAGCCAGTGCGTAAGTAAAACCAAAACTAAAAGCATCAATGATATGTGCATGTTATCGTAAACGGTGGGAGTGTGTGTATGTGTCACACTCACAGTGTGTGTGTGCGCGTGTGTGCGTCACAGTGTGTGTGTGTGTGTGTGTGTGTGTGTGTGTGTGTGTGTGTTTGTGTGTGCATACTTATGTGTACAACCGGACGACGAACGGTTTCACACATCCACGATGCACACTTTGAAAGTCAAAATTCCAAATTTCATGTGCCTGCCCGATCAGGAAGTAACTTGAGAGTTGCTCCTCTTGTTCAAAAAGCGGAAGTAGATTGGTCTTTCCACGTTGGCTACGCATGCGTCTTAAGTCAAGATGGCGAACCAAGACGTAGACGAACTGTTTGATATTCGCACAGCTTTGCTGACAGGAAACTATCAGCACTGCATCAATGAATCACAAAAGCTTCACGTAAGTCCTTACTTTATGGCAGTTTTAAAATGTACCGTTGATTGGTAGATGTTTTAGTTTCTCGCGGCACGGCAGCGAAATTCGCAAAGCTGTAGTGTAACGTGTCGTCTGCATTACTTGTTGAAACCCTCCACTGGAGGCTCCAGTTCATTTGTATGGCTGATACGCAAAACTCAAGCACATTTAATGAGAAGGATTGCAAGCAATGGAAGAAGTATTGATTACCAAAGTAATGTTTCTAGATTTTCTCATGAAAGTAACATTTGTTGAAGATCGAGTATTGAGAGTGAGAGGAGCAACTTAGTGTCAGATATGATGATTTTCCACTTTCACTGTTTCAGTTTCTCGAGCTTTTTACTGTGTGCGTGTGTTTTTGTGTGTGTGTGTGTTTGTTGTGTTGGTTTTTTTTTTTGCAGAGTAGGTGTGGGTAAACCATGCAATTCAAAATAGGTTGAGACATTTGGGTGGTTGTACACATGATCTGCTTTCATTTCATTCAACTGAATTCCCTCCTTTTCAGGTCAGCAACCCAGAAATAAAGGTCCAGCGTGATGTAATCATGTATCGTGCCTACATTGCTCAACGCAAATTTGGAGTTGTGCTGGATGAAATTCGCTCCTCTCATTCTGATGAACTTCAAGCAGTTCGCATGTTTGCTGACTATCTGGCCAATGATAGCAAAAGGTATTTCATAGTTCAGGACTGTTACTGTTAGATATGAGGTTATGTGTTATTCTATTCAAAGTAAAATGAAAATTATGTTTTTGTAGACCTAGCCCGCTTGTTGAATGTGGTAGGTGTTTTTTTTTTAACTGATGCTAAGTCTTGTCATTTTTTTTTTTATATCTAATCAGGGGTTTAGGTGGTGTGTTTCTGCCCCCCATCCCATCCTATTTCATCAAGCATGTGTGTGAAAGTGTATAACTTTGTGACACCTGTAGTATTTAAAATTCAGTTTCAGCGACTTTGAAGTAATGATCATGTCACAGTTTAGGAGAACTAGTGCTGGTGTATCGGTAATCCTTGAGCACATGGTTTAACAAAAATAGTTACAAATTTGGGTTGATTTTTTATCAATATCTTGTTGGTTGCAGAGATGCTGTTGTTCGGGATCTTGACGCCAAGATGGCTGGGAGTTTTGATGTGAACAATAGCACTTTTGTTTTGATGGCAGCCTCCGTTTACTATCATGAACAGGTTTGTCACTTTCATGATATTGAACAGCATGTATTCATGTTTTATTTATGAGGGTTTTTCTCCATGCAACCGTTTTGTTGTAAATGTACTTTAACCTTTTCACTACCGGAGCCTGATGATACTCAGTCTAGTTCACGTGATAATGATGACTTAGAACCAGTAGCAAGTACTTCCACTTTCACAAGACATGCTAGGGGAAGGGGGAGAGGAGTAAGTAGGAGGAGAGATGTTAACCGAGGTGGAAGATTGGGGTGTGGCACAGGGCGTTCTGGCACAGCTGCACCCAATTTTTTAAATTTTTTAATCAGTGGCAGTAGATTTAAGGTAAACCCTTTCCCTTTTATTAGCATGAAGTTTACCCATTTATTTTAAACAATAACTTTTGTGTTTGAGTTGTTAAAACAAAATATTTAAAGCAAGTCTGTGACTCTACCGCTAATGCATTTTTAAATGTTTTTAAACAGAATATTTTTGTAGCTTTGAAAAGGGAGAGATGTCTATCACCCAGAGACAGGGAGTTATTACCTGTATACCAAAGGATGGAAAGGATAAAAGTTTTTTGAAAAATTGGCGACCCATTACACTGTTGAATGTAGTTTATAAGATTGCTTCATCCTGTATTGCTGAACGGTTAAAGTCTGTGTTACCAAACTTGATCCATGAAGATCAGACAGGCTTTATTAAAGGAAGGTACATTGGCCAAAACATAAGGTTATTATATGATACTCTATTTTATGTGAATAAGCATAACATACGTGGCCTCTTGATGTGCATTGACTTTGAAAAAGCTTTCGACAGCGTTTCTTGGTCCTTCATTGATAAATGTTTGTGCAAATTCAACTTCGGTGATGACATTAAAAGATGGATTTTCACTTTTTATAATAATATTAGATCATGTGTTTCTGTGAATGGTAAATATTCCAGTTGGTTTGATGTACAAAGAGGTACCAGACAAGGAGATCCATTGTCACCTTATTTATATCTAATATGTGCCGAATTTCTGTCCATTATGATCCGCCAGAGTACAGAGATAAAAGGTATAAAGGTGGCAGATGATGAAATATTAATATCCCAGTTTGCAGATGACACCGCCCTGTTTCTGGATGGTTCAAAACAATCATTTTGTGCATGTATGAACGTTTTGAAGCAATTTGCCTCTATATCCGGTCTGAAAATGAACTATGAGAAAACTACGGCAGTCTGGATAGGCTCACATACAAATTGTAATATTAAATTTATGCCGGAACTTATGCTCAGTTGGAACCCTGTAACATTTAAAGTTCTTGGCATTGTTTTTTCAGTCAACTTAGATGACATTATACCCCTTAATTATGAACATAAATTGGTAGAAATTGAGAATTTGTTCAGGTCCTGGTCCAGAAGAAATTTAACACCCTTTGGAAAAATAACAGTTATTAAGAGTTTGGCGCTGTCTAAGTTAACTCATCTGTTTATGAGTTTACCTGACCCTGATGATAAGTTTTTGTTTGATTTGAATAGGTTATTTTTTTCATTTCTATGGAATGGTAAGAAAGATAGAATAAAGAGAACAACAGCATATCAGTCGTTTGAAGAGGGGGGGCTTAAAATGGTGGATTTGAAATGCTTTTTGTCAGCTCTGAAGATATCATGGTTACAGCGAGTCCTTTGTAGTGAAGGAAAAGTAACTAAACTTCTGAAAGCTCTGTGTCCACTTGTACATAACATTCACAAAAGAGGAGGTGAGTTTGGAAACATATTGATGCAAAGAGTTCAGAATCCTTTCTGGAGAGATGTTTTCAAACATTATAAACATTTTGCATGCAAATGTGTCCCCATCTCCTTGAGTGATTTTGCTTCAGAGCGTCTGTATTATAATGTACATATTTGCATAGATAAAAAGGTTATTTTTAACAGGAATTGGATGGAAAACGGCATTATTACAGTCGGTCACTTGATGAGAGCCGATGGGTTTTTGTCATATAACGATTTTAAATTGAAACATCCAAATTTACAACTGAATTTTGTCTTTTTCGAGGGCGTTATGCGCTCAGTTAAGAATTTTCATAAAAGACTAAAGTTAGATGCAGTTTTAAACAATGTTTTTCATATTGGTGATGATGTTGTATGGAAACAAATAGCTAAAGGTGGAGCAAAACATATATATACCCATCTTGTGAAAAATGATGGCAATCTACAGTGCATGGAAAAATGGGCTAATTTATTGAATTTTGATGTAAATGTTGGAAAGGTATTTCTGACAATAAGGCGAACTACACAAGACACATACCTAAGGTGGTTCCAATATAGAATACTGCATAGAATTTTTCCCACTCAACGCCTGTTATTTTTGATGAAAATTTCTGACACATCACTATGTAGCTTTTGTACACAGGAAGAGGAAACCTTAGAACATTTGTTTTGGGAGTGCACAAGAGTTAAGCTTTTCTGGTCTGATTTCACAGAATGGTTATGTCAAAATTTCACACATTGCAGTAATTTGAATTTGTCAAAAGAGCTAGTCATTTTAGGGTATTTAGACAACTTTCATACGGATGCTGTTTTTGATCTGTTTATTCTCCTTGCCAAACAAAGTATATTTGGAGCCAAATTAAATAAGACAGTCCCAACACTAAATGTTTTTGTGAAAATTGCTAAACAAAGGTTTTTGATCGAAAAGTATAATGCTAGTGTAAATAATTATTATGGTAAATTTGAAAAAGAGTGGTGTTTATATAGACACTTTTTTCATTGATGCTATAGGATAATTGTATTGATTGATTTCGTATGAACATTTTTGAATGTGATACCCCCTGACCCATTTACTCATAACAGGTTATACAATACTTTTATGCCGATAATTAAACCCCATGTATACTTGGAGGCTAAATTGTGACCACCGCCCCCACCTACCCCCCTCCCCTCCCCCAACCTCAGTTACAACCCCCCCCTCCCCCCCCCACAACCTCAGTTCTCCCCCCCCCTTCCATATCCCCTGTCTTTTCAACATCCCACCCTACTGTCTATGTCTGCGTCTTGTCTAGGTATGTACGTGTGTATGCGCTTTGTGTATGATGTATGCTATGCTGTGTTTATGTGTACATAAAGGAAATAAACGACTAACATTTTAGGATTCATATTTAACCAAGGAATATTTTTTAAATCAAAAGTAATGCCTGCCAAACATTTCCGTGAAGTTGGTAGCAATCCTTCATCAAACTAGGGAGGAAGAAAAAATAAAAGGTTAAACTACAGTGGTACCTGTGATGAAAGGACACCCTAGAGACCAGCCAAAAGTGTCCCTACATTGCAGGTGGCCTTTAATGACAGGTATACTTTGGTAGAGATAATATAAAAAGGGACAAGAGAAGGTGTCCTTTTAAGGGAGGTGTCCTCATGGGAGGGTCCACACATAGGAACAGGTACTGCTGTATTAATTTATTTCTCAGCACCTAGTATCAAATGCCTTGGCTGTGATAAAAGGCATCATAAATTTGTGTTGGAACTTGGAATTGTTGTTGTGGGTGATTTTTCTTTTTTATTGTTGAATAATTTGTCTAAAGTTATATTTGGCTTAAAATTCAACACAGATGGCAGGTTGTCCTTACATCTTCATTTTATTATCAGCACACCATGTAATATGGCACTTAGCAGAGCATGTCCCCTGGGATCACATTGCTGTCAGAAAACTGAGTACCGTATTTGACGGACTACAAGCCGCGACTTTTTTTCAAAAAAAAATAGCATTGCAGCTTATAAAAAGATGCGGCTAAAACGTTACCTAAACTTGAATAGCATTCACCTAATGGAAGTCGCCGCGGATTTTCATTTCGCTCGATTAGCGATTACCGGTACTTTATTAGCTCTCTAGCTCTCAATATGAATGTAGATGTAAATGCTTGTATAACTGTGTTTTAATTTTAAATGTGTCAAGCGCAAAGAGCATAATTGTAAAGTTATGATGTTGCGCTATATAAATGCTCATTTATTATTATTATTATTATTACTCTAGACTCGGCGCTTTTCTCTTTCTTTCGCGAATCTTCGTTTGTCAACAAGTCGTCGTGACAAGATAGCGTACAGAGAAACACCGGATGTATCAGGATCTTGCGCGCGCGAGATTTCATTTTTTTGTGTCTCGCGATAGTTGGAGGAGCGAGAGCCGCCATGTTGTGTTTTCGTCTGCTCGAAATGTGCGCAAAAGTCGTAAATCATCCCAAAAAAGCTTATTCCGGGCGGGACTACATGTGTTGGTTACAAATTGTGTGTGTGTGATATTTTTCTTCAAACTTTTTCACTTTTCTTCTTTGTTTTACTTGTTTATTCTCGGAGCCGATTTCGCCAAATATCGTACTTTCGTTTGCCTGGTTGTTTTGATTGATTGACACGATCTGATTATACTTTTTTCGACGGCGGCTAATATAGTGACACTGCCTATACGTGGCTTGTCCCAATTTTTTTGTTAAAAGTCAGGGGTGCGGCTTATAAAACCGTGCGTCTTGTAATCCGTCAAATACGGTAGATGAATTTAGAACCTTTCTGTGTAGCGAAGGAACACACCAAGTATCTAGAAGACGCAAATGATTGTACATGTGTGACAGGGGAGGCTACCGCTCCTTTCACAGCAGACTCTGCACCCGAGTTGTTGGCCTTTAAGTCAACACTGGTGGATTGTGGAATTCTGTTTGTGATGGGGTCTGGTGGTTTCCGATTGTCTGTTTGTTCATGGAAACCTTCGGGTTTGCATAACAGTTTTTATAGGGCTAAGAAATTAGCCCTAACATTTTCAATCCTGTTTGATTGCACTTCGCCTCCCGAGGTGATCGTAGTGTTACGGCACTCGGTTACATCTGGCGCTTGCGAGCAGGGATGGGACTCGGCATGATATGTTCAGGTAATGGCATAATATGACCACTGAACATTTTCGTGCTGTTCCCATGCTGCGAACTTGGGATGGACAGTGGTCCCCCGGTTCGGAACTTCGGGACGAAGTTCATTCAAACGGGGGCGATTGTGACAGGGGAGGCTACCGCTCCTTTCACAGCAGACTCTGCACCCGAGTTGTTGGCCTTTAAGTCAACACCGGTGGATTGTGGAGTTCTGTTTATGATGGGGTCTGGTGGTTTCCGATTGTCTGTATGTTCATGGAAACCTTCGGGTTTGCATAACAGTTTTTATAGGGCTAAGAAATTAGCCCTAACATTTTTAATCCTGTTTGATTGCACTTCGCCTCCCGAGGTGATCGTAGTGTTACGGCACTCGGTTACACATGTAAATCATGTTGTTCAGATTAACACTTTGAGCCCTTTCAGTTCTTGTTTTCCCTAGCCTCAAAGTTAGATTATTAGCATGCATGCTTTTTCTCTTTGCAGAACCACGATGCTGCCCTGAGGGTGCTTCACCAGTCTGACAATTTGGAATGGTGAGTTTATGTTTTGTTGTGTTTGTGTGTTTGTATGCGTGTGTGTATGTTTGAAAGGGTTTGGGGGATAGGCAGTTTTGTTTAACAATCTTTAAATGTGGTCATTTCTGTGAAAACAGTCTCTGTGGTCAAGATTGTTGTTATGTGCATCCAGAGACTGTTTTACAATATGCTTCCCTTGATACTTCCTTGAATGTTTAGAAATGCAGCTTGAATTGGAAGTCATTGAGCTCAGTAAAGTTTGTTTTCATTTTAATTCAACTTTGACCCCGCGTTTCTCCAATCAGAGGCTTCTGTCAACAGTGTCCAAAGTCGCAGAAATGGCCACAAATAATGGCTTATAAAGGACGGCTGTATATCTTTTGTTGCAGTATGTCACTGATGGTGGAGATCCTCCTGAAGATGGACAGAGTGGACCTTGCCAAGTAAGTATAGACATTTACTTGACTGGGGTATATATATATGCAATACTCTCCTGTTCTTTCAAATAGGTTTCGGATCATTTGGGATTAAACAATGTTATTCAAGTTTTGGAGTTAAAAGCTGAGAGTTCTGCTTACTGAATAGAGCATCACGAAATTATGTGGGAAAGGTTGAATGATATACATCTGAAACTGTGAGGTGCAGCTGCTCTGAATTTAGCTGAATTCAAGGGCTATACATTTTTAGCATCTTGCTTGAATGATTGAATCAGAACCGTTATACCTGTTCGAAAAAAAAAATCACTATTGTTGTTTTTTTCATTCAAAGTTGTATTGCTTTCAAAGTAATGTGCCTTGAGTAACTTTTCTTTGTGTGTTCGTTGAATTAAATGTTTGTATATTTTCTTTTTTCAGAAAAGAGTTGAAACGGATGCAAGACACAGATGAGGACAGCATCCTCTTCCAGCTGGCTCAGGCCTGGTTCTTCCTCACTGTGGTGAGTGAACTGTCTGTTTTTGGCTCAAAATTGGTTTCAGTTACAGATAATGGCATAACCGGCTGAGTTTTTATTTGAATTTCATGCTAAAAGGTGAATTTCTCATTGTTTGAATTGTGGACTGTCCAAACATTTTTGAATATTTTCAACTTTTCAATGAGTCTAATGTTATAATGCAAGTGTCTCTATATATTTGACAAATACTGGAACTGGCTGTCAGGTCTTTCGAAAGGTGGTGGTTGTTAGGGTTAGTTTTGTGTCATCATATGGGATTTAACCTGATTTCTTTTTGTATCCTGATTTGTCCCAATATTCATATGAATATAGCAGGTACCCTGAAGCGTAAAGAGCTTGATGGTTTAGAATAAGGGTCTGTGTTTCAAGCTGTCAGGCTTTTTGTCATTCAGCACAAGTGTGTCGACATCAAATGTTATTTTGCCTTGTTTTGTGTGTGTGTGTGTGTGTAAAGGGTGGAGACAAATACCAAGACGCATATTACATTTTCCAAGAGATGGCAGATAAGCATGCCAGTACTCCCCTGTTGCTGAACGGCCAGGCAGCCTGCTACATGGCTCAGGGCCGCTTTGATGACGCAGAGTCTGTGTTGCAGGAGGCTTTGGACAAGGTCAGTGTCGTGCGTGCGTGAATGTGTATGTGTGTTTTAGTTGTTTGCAGTATGTAGTACAGTAATACCTGCGTTGGGAGGACACCCTTGTAACCAGTCAAACATGTCCCCACATTGCAGGTGACCTGTCATGACAGGTATGCCTTGATCAAAATAATTGACAACATTTACTGCAATTTCCTTGGGAGGTGACCTCTCATCGTAGTAGGGGCTTCACATAGCAAGTACATGTACAGGCGTTGGGAAATTTAAGGGCCTTTACTCTTCAACTAAGTTTACCACAACTCTCAGATGAATCTGTTGTTTAGATTTTGTGGTTGTCTAGAATTATTTTAACTTTCACGGAGTATTGCAGATTTTTTAAAAATTTTTAGTTTGAAGGGCAATCGGGTCATTTTCCCATATTTTTTGGGGAAAAGTATGCACTTTCCATAGTCTGACTCTAATTTTCAATAGTTGAGGTTGAACATCGTTTCAAGTTAGAACCATATTGAAAATATGACTTGTTATATCCTTTTACAGGACAGCAACAACCCAGAGACCTTGGTCAATATGGTGGTCCTTACACAGCATCTTGGCAAGTCAACCGAGGTGAGTCCAAAGAAAATTGTTGATGTATTTTTCTGTTATTTTTTGTTTTTGCTGTTGTTATTTTGTTTTCAGTCTTAGTGAAGAAGAAATCTTTAGTATGCATTATTAACTTACAATGGGTGATTTGTTTCAATGGTGAGTCCATACTATAGAGACGAAGTACAGCTGCCAGTTAGGCAGGATGATTGAAAATGGTTATAGACATAAAGACATAATTTTATCATTTGGATGACAGTCACATGCTCTGTACCGAGTAGCCCTGTAAGTGTTAAAAGAAGGAATGCTGAACAACATCAACAAGAACTAGTGAGTCCTTTTGAAATACCTATTCATTTCAGATCTTTATTGTCTATTTTTTTTCTGAATGATCACATGTCATATGCCAGTGTTCAGATTTGAATTTGTGTATCCCATTTTAGGTGAGCAACAGATACATCTCGCAGCTCAAGGATTCTCACAGGAGCCATCCCTTTGTCAAAGATTACCTGCAGAAGGTTAGTGTCTTGGAGTATCCATAGATTGTATTCATAGGTGGGGAGATAGCTCAGTCGGTAGTGGCGCTGGCTCTGAAAACAGTTTGTCGCTGTTGGTGTACGTTTGAATCCCGGGTTAGGCAAGGGGTTGTTCCCAGAGTCAACTATTTGCAGACTCTCCTTGGTCTCCAAACACCCACATGTGCATGCATGTGCACGATAAAGATCCCAAGTTCACAGTGAAAATCCTAGGCTTGGAAAACATGATATGCATTCCAAAAAAATAAATTGGGTAGTGCCGTACTGTATGGCAGCTTGCTTTCCCCAGGGAGAAAGCCACCCATTTTTATGAGGGCAACCTCACTGGATGTGGATTATTACCTTACCTGACTTAACACTAAGTCCATATTTTTTGTTGTATATTTTCACTGAAGGTTTGTACACATTTATGTCATGCCTTTCATTCAGACCTTTATCCTTTTAGTTACAAAAGTCTGGCTTGAAGCATGATTCAAAGAATATATGTATATCAGTCTTCCCAAATACTTTTCTGCACTGCTTTATCATCTATTTATTTACTTGGTGTGGGTTTTGGGGCGGGGATGTAGCTCAGTCGGTAGCGCGCTGGATTTGTATCCAGTTGGCCGCTGTCAGCGTGAGTTCGTCCCCACGTTCGGCGAGAGATTTATTTCTCAGAGTCAACTTTGTGTGCAGACTCTCCTCGGTGTCCGAACACCCCCGTGTGTACACGCAAGCACAAGACCAAGTGCGCACGCAAAAGATCCTGTAATCCATGTCAGAGTTCGGTGGGTTATAGAAACAAGAAAATACCCAGCATGCTTCCCTTGAAAACGGCGTATGGCTGCCTAAATGGCGGGGTAAAAAAACCGGTCATACACGTAAAATTCCACTCGTGCAAAAAACACGAGTGTACGTGGGAGTTTCAGCCCACAAACGCAGAAGAAGAAGAAGAAGGTGTGGGGTTTTTTTTTAAGCCAAGGAACATTTAGACTTTCTTGTATTTTTGGTTGAATGACAAACTTTTTCTTCCAAGCAGATCAATGGATTGCTTATTGAGACTTGAAATTAGTATGTGGAATTAAGGATGCTGCTCTACTTTGATTTCCGCATTCTTTTTCTCCAGGAAAGTGAATTTGAGAGGATATCAAAGAACTACGCTCCATCAGTAACAGCATGAACACCTTTATTTTTCATCAGGTGAGTCTTCCTATATGTCCCTTTAGAAGCATATACCATACTTTTGGAACTAGCACAACTTTTTTCCTCAACTTTGACTCCTGCGTCCTATTGGCTGATAGCGCACTTGTACCCACATCGCTATTCAAAGAAAAACAACACCACCTCTTTAGAGATAGGCACCACCACTCTCAGACATCAAAGGCCTCGGTCTCAGTTGAAAACTCGGTCATGGGGTTAGAAGGTCAGTGTCTATAATCAAGGGCTGAAAATATCGGTCATTGACCTGTGTTCACAAGGCCATTATCTTTTTAATTGAAAGGGCACACAGATGTTAGAGTGCAGTGGCTTTGATCTCCATGCACATCCAGGAACAAACATATCTCCCCTTTGTACTTTCTTTGGCTTGCGCCAAATACACCAAAAGCTACTATTATGCATTCCTGCAGACAGGAAGTGGCTCCGTTTCTGGAGAGCTATTCGTCTCTGGACTGGTTGATCTTTTATCAGAGTCAATCAGCTTGCCAGCTGCACTTTCAGATGGTGTTGAACCAGGCTTTTTGCCTGGCGTTCTTAGTAAACCAGGCAAAATCTGAGCTGTCCCCATCCCAGGTTTTTTACCCGGGATTATAATTACATATTCTTACGCCGAATCACATGATTAGCATTGACCCACTTCGATGCATAGGTTATGATAAAAGCTACCCCGTCTAGGTATAAGGGGAGCAACCCCAACTAAAAAAGTGACTGCACCAGCATGACTGACACCCTGGGTTACGTCCCATGTAGCCTACTACGTCATCAATGGTGCTGGTCACGTGATACCCCTTCAATCGACTACTATCACTCAAGGGTGACGGTTGTGTTCGCTTTTGCTCTGGCTGGTTTTGTGTCTACGGCACCCACCGGCCTCGGCCCCCGTCTACTTCTTGCTGGCTTGCAGCTGGTGAGATCGTTCATATTTTCTTGTATGTTTTATTGTTTCTGCTGTGAATTTCGCATGTCCTTTGGACTCTGAAGTTTTCAGCGGTTGTTTGGCTTCCTCACGGTCGCCATTTGCATTAGCACGTTGGCTGGCTTCTGTTGTTTTAGCCGTGTTCGGGCTATTAACGCTGTCGTAGCTTGCTTTGTAGCTGCCGTCGGTAGCTTTTACGTACGTGCTTATCTTTTTTTTTTTGCTCGCTTGCTTCTGAAATGTTTGTGTCTGTACGGACTTTATTATTTTCAGACTTGTGGCTTCCTCCTTGGTCGCCATTTTTAGCTAGCATGTTGTTGTTTGTTATGTTGATTTTTCGTCCGTTCTCGGACGCTTAACTCTTCGTATAGCTAGTTGTTTAGCTGCCTTTGGTAGCTCCTAAACTGGTTTTAGCTGCCCTCTTTGCTGGCTTCTGCAAGGCTGGCGTCCTTTCGGACTTTGCTAGTTTCAGTTGTTTTATTATTTTTCTCTCGGTGCTTACTTGGCCGTTAATGAGAATTAGAGGGAGCTAAGGCTGAGGGTTAGGGCTTGGGCCCTGCTAAGCTCTATCCCTCAGCAGCCTCTTATTTTGAAGAACGCCTTTGTCGTTCATGTTGGCACAATTTTAGGCAAGTTTTTACGTTGTTCTGTGCCGTTTTTTATGTTACGGACGATTGGCCGTCTGGCTCTCTGCCGTCCGTTTTGGCCTCCAAGGCTGTCGTTTTACGTCTGTTTCGGCTCCAGAGTCTCGGGCTCTGGGGTCTGCACTTATCTTTTGCTTATTTCCAGAAATAGATTCCCTCGTTCGCGAGGTTTGCCTCGGCGGACTTCGTCGCCAGCTCTGCCCCCCGCCTGGGGGTTAGGCGACGTTCTCTCCTTCAGACGCTGGGTCTTCTCCGGACCAGGCTGCTGTCCACCGCGATGTTTCTGGACGGTCCCTTGGGGATCTTCTTCTCCTCTTCCTGGCCGGCATTGGTTGCCTTCCGCTTGCGGTAGCGCAACAGTGCATGTCCCTCCGGGGATCCGGCCACTTCAAGGTTGGTGTCTGCAGCAGCCGTTTACGGCAGCTGCACTTCCGGTTTCCGGAATCGGATGTTCTCCTGCTAGTGAGCGACTTGCGTTCACGTCGGGTCAGAACCTCTCCGTACTCCAGCAGTCGGTTCCGACAGCTGGGCTTCCTGCTCTGGCAGGAAGTAGGGGTTCACCGGCTAGTGAGCGACTTGCGTTCACGTCCGGACCGAACCCCGCCTTACACCAGCAGTTGTACGCGACAGCTGGGCTTCCGGCTCCGGCCGGAAGCAGTGGTTCTTCCGCTCGTGCGCAGCCTGCTGTCACGTCCGGTGCGTCCCACATCTTACGTCAGCAGTCGTCCGCGACAGCTGCTTCCGGCTCAGGCCGGAAGTAAAAGGCTCACTGGCTAGTGTTCGGACTGCGTTCACGTCCGGTTTGAGCCTTGCCTTACGTCAGCAGTCGTCCGCGGCAGCTGCGCTTCCGGTTCCGGCCGGGAGTGTAGGTTCACCGGCAGTGCACAGGCCGCTGTCACGTCCGGTTTGGGCCTTACCCTACGTCAGCAGTCGTCAACGTCAGCTGGGCTTCCGGTTCCGGCCGGAAGTGTAGGTTCACTGGTTAGTGCTCAGGTTGCTGTCACTTCTGGTTCGAGCCTTTACCTACTTCAGCAGTTGTCCGCGACAGCGCCGCTTCTGGTTACGGCCGGAAGCGTAGGTTCACTGGTTAGTGTACAGACTGCTGTCACGTCCGGTTTCGAGCCTTGCCCTACGCGACGGCTGTGCTTCCAGTTCCGGCTGGAGGTATCGGTTCACTGGTTAGTGCACAGGCTACTGGCACGTTCAGTTCGAACCTTGCCTTACGGCGGTGGTCGTACGCGACCTCTGCGCTTCTGGCTCCGGCCGGAAGTGGGGGCTCACTGGATAGTGGACCTGCTATGGTCCCATCTGGTTTGAGTCTGGTTTTTTCGTCAGCAGTGCCCTTTGGGCTTGCAGGCTCCCTGCCTCAGGCGGATTAGCAGCTACCACACACTTCGGTAGTGGGTTCTGCCGTTCTCCTCACTTCCTGTGCCTTTGGTCTTCGACGCCTCTCATCCTCCTCTTAGTCAGGGGTGAAGTTTGGCCGTTGACCTGCAGGAAAGGGGCTTCAGGCTCCGGCCTTCCCAGCTTCGGGACATTAGCGGCTCAGAGGAGGTTGCCTTTGCCCAAGATGTCCCGGAATTTGCTGTCGTCTTTTGCCCCTCTGCGTGCACCTTTGCCGGTCACGCCGGAACTTCTTCTTTGGGGAACGTTTCGAGTCCCCTGCTCTCTGAGCAGACTCTCTTCCCCTCTGAGGAAGTGGGCAGACAGCTTTTGGAACTTGCTTCCATCTCGGAGACACTCCTTTACGGAGTTCTTTGCGCCCTTTACTCTCAGTTTAGAGCAGGACGCAGGGGATGCTTTCTCCACTTTTGCTAGGGCGAATTTAGAACGGAGAAGTCCTTCCTCTCTGCACAATGCCCATACGGTCATGTACAGACGGGACTTGTTCCTCGCCCATTCCTAGTTTGTGAGGAATCAATGAGACACCCTTAGTTCTTCACCCTCGGTGGATGGGTCTCTCTTCGGCCTCCTGGCCTCTAAGGCCTCCTGGCCTTCAAGTCCTCCTGGTCTCTGAAGCCTCCTGGTCTCTTAGGCCTCCTGGCCCCCAAGGCCTCCTGGCCTCTAGGGCCTCCCGGCCTCCAAGGCCTCCAAGGCCTCCGAGGCCTCCAAGGCCTCCATGGCCTCCAAGGCCTCCTGGCCTCTTAGGCCTCCTGGCCTCTAAGGTCTCCTTGCTTCCAAGGCCTCCTGGTCTCCAAGGCCTCCTGGCCTCTGAGGCCTCTGAGGCCTCCTGGTCTCCAAGGCCTCCTGGCCTCTTAGGCCTCCTGGCCTCTAAGGTCTCCTGGCTTCCAAGGCCTCCTGGCCTCCTGGTCTCCAAGGCCTCCTGGCCTCCATGGCCTCCGGGCCTCCAAGGCCTCCTGGCCTCTTAAGTCTCCTGGCTTCCAAGGCCTCCCTGGCCTCCTGGCCTCCAAGGAGATATAGATGTGTAGGGACCTTCAGGTCTCTTCTTTTGCTCTCCAAGCTTTGAAGCAGCAAAACGGGCTCTACCTAAGCAGACTCAGCTTTTTCAGGCTAAGTCCTCAGCTCAGGTTTATCCGGAGAGGTTCTTCCTTGCACAGACGTCTTAGTCTGTATTTTTTGGGAACAACAGCCTGCATTAGGGCATCCGGGTTTTTCAGCCTCGGCTGGTGCAACAGCCATTTCATCCGTTGGTGGTGGTGGTTGTTGTCTACTCTTTTGGACTTGGTCCTAGTGGGCTTTTCGCCGATTTTGACTCTGTCTTTCTCTAGCGATCGGACTTGTTCTGGTGTTTCGTCCAAACTTAAGGTTTACTTGAGTTGGCCTCGGAGGTTACATTCAGATTTTACTGAGTTTGCATTGGTTTTAGCAATGCATGGTGAGGGGTCATTCTTGTGGCCTATCACTTTTCTCAGCTTTATTGGCTAAACCTCCCCTTTCGGTAGAGGTCTAGTTAATTTTCTGGTTTCTTGGTGCGGGCTTTCAGCCCAGCATCTTTGATGGCGGGTCTTCGGGCTTTACGGCTCTCAGCCTTAGCCCGTGTAATAGTCTCCTGCCTGGCATGGGCGACTACGGTCTCCGTGTCTCTAGATTTTGTGTCTTCCTCTTTTCCCTCATCCTGCCATGAGGCGGGTCGGGTCGACTTCCGGTGGGGTGGGTTGCCTGTTACGGTCACCCTTCTACCGCTGGCAACTATTACGGACTCTTGCCTGTTGTGTTCCGTGTCTGATTCTCGGTTCTGAGGTATCAGACATGTTTGGTTTTTCAGCCAGACTCAGGAATTTTCTGGGCTCGGTCGGTCGCGAAATTTCTTCGGGCCCTTCTTCTTGTGAACTCTCGTTCAGGGAGTCTTAAGGCTGGTTAGCTTCACAGTTTTCTGTTTTTCCTTTCCAGCCTCGTTTCTGTTTTGGGTTTTTGATTTTCTTTCGTTTACCTACAAGCAGACTGCTTTGTGATCACTCTGACTTTAGTCATTTTGGTTAGAGTCACCGGTCACATCAGGCTTTGGCCATCGCGTTCTCCGCTCTGCTGGCGGCTTACACTTTTCGTAGGCCGCTTCTTCCTCTGTTTACCTCCCTCTGTGCTTCTGCATGGTCTGGTAGTGGACTTCTGGTGACCGTCTCTTCTGAGTTTTTTCTTTGAGTTTGACTCTGGTTTTTTGTACTCAGACGTCTCTCTCTCTTTCTAGGAAACAGGTCACTCCTCTCTGGAGCTGACCGTTATCTCTCCGGCCTTTCGGGCCTCTCTCCATGCCAAGGCTTTTTCTTTGGCATGATTGTCTTATGGCCCTGGGGAAGGTTGGTGCTTTTCATTTATGATCGGTCAACCTTACGCTTGTCGTTTCCAGGGTTTTTGGCTTTTCCTTCCAATAGTAAGGGGGGGGGGGGGGGCAGCTTGTCTGCCCCTCTACTCGGCTCGGGTTATTCAAGACTTGAGCCCCTTTATGGTTCAGGAGATGGCAAGAAGTGCTGAGCACAGCTTACGGGCTCTCTGATGCTGTCTTTCGCTTTTTTGCCTGAGCGGCATTGCGACTGTCATTTAGGTTGGTTCTCGGTCCTCGTTCTGTCTTTTGGCAGTGGGCCAGTTCCTGGCAAGGGTTTTAGAGTGAGCTAGATGTTTTCTTTCTCACCGGCTCTTTCCCTGATGTTTGGCAGTGGGCCAGTTTTTTGGCGAGGGATTCTCTTCCCCTCCGCCTTGGCGTAGCTTTCGGCTATCTTTCCCCTAGGCTCAGCCCGAACTCTTTTTCCAGGGCCTGGGCCTCCTCCTCGGCCGTTTTACGGTCTGGGAGGTTGGATGATGTCCTGCACACAGCTTACTGGTGCTCGGCTTTTGTCTTTATCAGTTTAATAGGGAGACATTGCTGCCTTCTGGCAGTATGGATCTATCTGTAACGATGGATCTAGGTCCCTTCCTGCTTTGGTGGCAGCGGGACAATGCCTCTCCAGATTTTAAGAGTGGGTTTGAACTTCTTTGATCTTACCCACCGCCTGGTTGGAGTTATCTGCTAATCATGTGATTCGGCGTAAGAATATGTAATTATAATCGAAAATTTTTATCTAAATTTTGATTTGATTAATATACTTACCCGAATCACATGGGTAATTCCCTCCCTCCTGCCCCGCACGATTTTTGATGTTCAATTAGTCGATTGAAGGGGTATCACGTGACCAGCACCATTGATGACGTAGTAGGCTACATGGGACGTAACCCAGGGTGTCAGTCATGCTGGTGCAGTCACTTTTTTAGTTGGGGTTGCTCCCCTTATACCTAGACGGGGTAGCTTTTATCATAACCTATGCATCGAAGTGGGTCAATGCTAATCATGTGATTCGGGTAAGTATATTAATCAAATCAAAATTTAGATAAAAATTTTCGATTGCCGTTCGACACTGTCTCTTGGAAGGTTCGTCCTTCACAGGAGAGAATAGAGAGGCTTTAGGCTCTTATCACTGCCAGACTGGCACGAGAGCAGACCTCTGCGTGGTCCTTAGCCTTGATCCTCGGTCAGACGGAATCGATGGCTATGCTGGCCCTCTAGTCTTTCCTCAAGTCTCTTTGGGACTCAGCCTCACAGGTCTGGGACAAGAGGGTCCTCCTCCAGGGTGGGTTCCTCCACGCGAGTAGGTGGCTGGAATCCAATTGGATCGCTCAGGGCGTTTTCCCTAGCTTTGTTCCCCCCCGGACTTAGACCGCTTCATGGATGCGTCTCTGTCTGGATGGGAGCCTACTTTGGCAATTACAGTCTTGAGGCTGTGGATGTAGACTCAACTCCTTGGGCATCTCAATTGCCTGGAGTTAGGAGCAGTAGCTCTCAGTCTACTAGCCTTTCTTTTTGGCTATATACAGGCATGTCCGGTTGCATACGGACAATACTTCTGTTGCTTCCTATGTGAACTAGCAGGGAGGAGCAAATTCTCACTCCCTGTCAGACAGAGTTTACGGGATTCTGATTTGGTTTCTTTCACACTAAATCAATTTCTCTATAATCTGGCCGACTCGTTCAGCAGGATCTCTCAGGGCTTGCACATGGGTTGGGCCTTCTGCATACAGGGCTGGAGGTTGTGCTGTTTGTGTTACAGATCGGGGGTTTTGACTCGGGTCTTGGTGCATGAAGCACATAGGTCCACAACTTTTCTCAGTGTATGCCCCTCATTGGCCTCCTTGGCCAATTGGCGTATAGAGCGGGGGTGCAACTCCTTAGCGCCCCTCTCTCAATCCAGGTGGTTAATCACCTCTGTTTCTTTTTGGCTCTGGGCAGCTTGGCCTCTTCTTGGAGGTTCCGGCGTCTTGGCTATCTTTGGAACAAATAGGCCTCTCTTCTGATGTTCATGGCGCTTTTGCGGTGCGCGGTGGGTTATGGGTAACCAGGTGGGACAGGGCATAGCAACGGCTATGGCGTCTGTTTTTAGCTTGGTTACCACCCTTGCAAGGGCAGGTAATTTGAGTAGTTTTTCGACATCTAGCATGTGAGATTGAAGTCAATGCATTTATGAGAATTGGGTAAGTATATTAATCAAATGAAAATTTACTATTGAAATTTTCCAGTTAGCACGCCTCATGCTTAATTAAGCTCTTGTAGTGTCGGTGTCTAGTTGTACAGTTGGTCTGGTATATGATTTTATTATTAAATTGGAACATTTGTGTTTGTATTTGTGTATGTGAGGTATAGGAGCAGTGGTCTGTCAAGCACACAGGCACATGAGAGAGTGAGGGAGTCACTAGTTATCATGATGTCTTTTATTTACAGAGTCTGCAGAGGATGTTACCATTCACATCTCATGAGCAAGACCTGCAGTGTGCACTTCACACAGTTTGCATGTGCAGAAAATAGTGAATTGTGTGATTTCAATGTCCTCGTCATTTGAAACTTTTCTTTAAAACACAAGGAACAAACACCAACAACAATAACAAATTCAATGCTAATGAAGCATATCGACGTTGTCATGGAATTTTGGCGTAAATCGTTCTAGACAGCTTTTCAGGAGAAGGCCAAAACAGAATATTTGAGTGTTTATATTTGTACCTGGTATGGATAGAAAGATAAAAGAATGTTAAATCATGTATTGTCAATCGTATTTCAGATAATATTTCTCACGGAGAATGATTTCCTTAGTCTAAAGCACAAAAACATCAAAATCGCCAAGAATCAAGTTACACCAAAATTCCATGACGACGTTGATATGACGGAGCATTACTGTTGTGTAGGTGGGTTTTTTCTATCTTGTGCAGGCAGATCTGTTGTACAGTACAGAAAATCGTGATTTGTTTTTGAGTCACTTGAGAAAAAGTGACTATGTAATCGGTCAGTGTTAGTCTGTCCGGCCGGCCATCCGGCCGGCCGTCCGGCCGGCCGTCCGTAGACACCACCTTAACGTTGGACTTTTCTCGGAAACTATCAAAGCGATCCGGCTCATATTTTGTTTAGTCATGACCTCCAATGACCTCTACACTTTAACGATGGTTTCGTTGACCTTTGACCTTTTTCAAGGTCACAGGTCAGCGTCAAAGGAAAAATTAGACATTTTATATCTTTGACAAAGTTCATCGGATGTGATTGAAACTTTGTAGGATTATTCTTTACATCAAAGTATTTACATCTGTAGCCTTTTACGAACGTTATCAGAAAAACAAGGGAGATAACTAGCCTTTTCTGTTCGGCAACACACAACTTAACGTTGGGCTTTTCTCGGAAACTATAAAAGTGACCGGGCTCAAATTTTATGTGAACGTGACTCCCAGTGACCTCTACACTTTGACGTCTGCTTTGGTGACCTTTGACCTTTTTCAAGGTCACAGGTATGTCTTGAAGGAAAAAAATTGAAATATCATATCTCTGAAACTATTCATCGGATTTGATTCAAACTTTATAGGATTATTCTTTACATCAAATTATTTACATCTGTATTGTGTTGTGAATAGCAATTTCTTCCTGTCCATCTGATGCCTCATATAATATTCAGAACTGCGAAAGTGACTCGATCGAGCGTTTGCTCTTCTTGTTGGAACATTCATTTCACCTGCATCACATAACCATGTTTATGTAATCATGTTTCTCTTTTTGTGGTACTTGTTGGGCTGTTAAGTGGGAACAAAAAAGAAAAACAGAAGTGTAAATCATTTATGTAGATGGGTTAAAATTTCATACATGTACATGAATGTAGTTGTCAAAATCATGGATGAGTCTTCATGTTTTTTGTTCAAACTGTTATTTATATAATTAAAGATCATCACTGACAAGCCTTTCTCTGTCTTTATTTGTACAAGACTACACCTTTATGTTTTGTTTTTATATTTAGTCAAGTTTTGACTAAATATTTTAACATCGAGGGGGAATCGAAACGAGGGTCGTGGTGTATGTGCATGTGTGCGTGCGTGTGTGCGTGTGTGTGTGTGTGTGTGTGTGTAGAGCGATTCAGACTAAACTACTGGACCGATCTTTATGAAATTTGACATGAGAGTTCCTGAGTATGAAATCCCCGAACGTTTTTTTCATTTTTTTGATAAATGTCTTTGATGACGTCATATCCGGCTTTTCGTGAAAGTTGAGGCGGCACTGTCACGCCCTCATTTTTCAACCAAATTGGTTGAAATTTTGGTCAAGTAATCTTCGACGAAGCCCGGACTTCGGTATTGCATTTCAGCTTGGTGGCTTAAAAATTAATTAATGACTTTGGTCATTAAAAATCTGAAAATTGTAAAAAAAAATAAAAATTTATAAAACGATCCAAATTTACGTTTATCTTATTCTCCATCATTTGCTGATTCCAAAAACATATAAATATGTTATATTCGGATTAAAAACAAGCTCTGAAAATTAAATATATAAAAATTATTATCAAAATTAAATTGTCCAAATCAATTTAAAAACACTTTCATCTTATTCCTTGTTGGTTCCTGATTCCAAAAACATATAGATATGATATGTTTGGATTAAAAACACGCTCAGAAAGTTAAAACAAAGAGAGGTACAGAAAAGCGTGCTATCCTTCTTAGCGCAACTACTACCCCGCTCTTCTTGTCAATTTCACTGCCTTTGCCATGAGCGGTGGACTGACGATGCTACGAGTACGGTCTTGCTGAAAAATTGCATTGCGTTCAGTTTCATTCTGTGAGTTCGACAGCTACTTGACTAAATATTGTATTTTCGCCTTACGCGACTTGTTTCTATCCTTTGTGTGTGTGTGTGGTCAGCTGGCGCCATATGAGAGTTAATTATTCTCACCATGATCTCTGATTTAACCTGAACCATGCACAGCCTCCCTATCAGCCACCTTAGTTTGATGAAAAAGTTTGAAAATTTAGTCTCGCATTCACATGAACATTTAATGTATAGGCTGTAGGGTGCACACTATTCTAATCAGGTAAAAACAAATACAAATTTAGAGCATAAGCTGTTACATGTGCACTATTAAAATGAATTGAAGCTGAATTATTTATAGAAGAGTTTTGTTCAAAATCTGGTGCCGAAACACAGTGCCTGAAAAACTGTCAGTGAGGTGTTGCATAAAAAACAGAACAGACACAAATAGTTCATTTCATTCAAATATTGTAATGCCATCAGTTGGTATTGAGTTCAGGAAAAATTTGCATAATTTTTCTCATAATTTTGTTCTTTCTCCCAATTGTTGCTCTGGTAACCATCTTTGAAAACACAACGACAGCATGTCAGCAAAACTATACATTCAAAAACATGTAAATATTTCATTTCAAGAACATGCAAATGTTTGTTTTCTACATTATATCACTGCACCAATGAGCTGTCACAAGACATTTTGTGATTATTTCAAGTTACAAATAACAATTTCACACAACCAATAATTTATCATTAGTATACAACTGTACAATTAAAAATGTCAGCATGTAAACCTTTTATTTCAAGCACACATATACATCAGATCAAATACATTTGATGAACTGTCACTTGACATTTTGTAATTTCTTGCAGTTATATATATACAAATAACTAATAACACTGAAACAGCAATTGAACAAAAAAGATAAAACGATGGTATCAATACTCAAAACAAGTATTATTAAGATGTGAAACCGTGATTTTTGCACAATGTTTATAGATGCTGCAGCGATTTTGTGTGACATATGCCTTGGTCATTCTTGTAAGTCTCCTTTTTGTTCCTCTGAATTGATTTCTTGTTTGTTTGCTTGGAATATAATGTCTGATATGTTCTTCGTAGTGAGAGTGAAAACTTGGTGTCAATACTTGATCTTCTCATATTTGTATCGCTATGTATAAAAAGGGCTGGTATGCTGGTTCAGTATCATCTTCATCCACGTGTACTAGAATTTCTAGGTTAAGAATGATGGTACAGTTAAAGAAGAGAAAGGCACAGGTAGTTGTCCTAGACAAGTCAAAACCGTCAGCTGGAACAAAAACTGACTGCCCGCAGTCGCGGAAAAGTGAATTATATAGCAAAACCGGTCAGGGATCTTATGGGGTGGTGGTTATTGGCAGTTGGTCTTTATTGAGAGGTGGTCAACAATGTAGGTTCGACTGTACCATAATAACATACACATGCTCACAAAAATTATCAATCCAGAACCTCTGAGACTAAGAATATCAAAAGATCCATTGCTGGTACCATGATAAGTCACATACACAGAAAATGAAAAATCCAAACAGACATCGTTGTTGGAGTGTTGCTGCTCCATGCCAGTATGAGTGCAGCTGTGATTACACCTCCATGACGTCAAGACACTCCAGTTGTATGAAGGGCAAACAGAGAGTTTCTACTGAAGTCTCCCCTGTGTTGATGTTGCGCTGAACCAGTTCTGCAGAGACAGAAAAGTACACACATTTAGTCTATGGAGAAGCTCAACACGTGTGTGTGTGTGTGTGTGTTTGCGTGTGTGTGTGTTTGCGTGTGTGTTTGCGTGTGTGTGTGTGTGTGTGTCTGAGAGAGAAAAAAGAGAGGAGTTAAATCTTCCAGCACAAAGACGCTAACACACAGACAAAGGCTAACAGACTAAAAGACCTGTCCATGTGCTGTTACCAGTGGTTGAATCATATCACATCAGTACCGACACCGATTTTTGTACAAAAGCCACACCTTCATCTGTCAGGGAATGAAGGGCAGAGACTGTATCAGCAACCTTGGCATGTTTTTTGTCGTATGGAACAGCTTTGCGAAGCATCAAACGGCATGGCCGCTTCACCCGAGGGCTGTCACACAAGAGAGACAGCAGGTCGTCCAAAGCTGTGCCTCCCCTGTAGCCAAACTGAAAATCACAAGCATAAAAATGTGTGGAAGGTGATCCCTTATAAATGAATTAGGCAAAAAAATAAAATGTTTGTTTCCGAAGACAAGGCCAAACACAAGTTAGGGCTGGAAGGCCTGTTACATACATTTTTCTGAAGGGTTAGAGTCTCTTTTTTTTCCTTTTTTAAATTTTTTATACAGACGAATGCGGCTTTTTATTGCCTGGAACTTTTGCGAGCTATATTCCCTAGATGTCGTAGAAAAAGTAGCTTTTGTGCAAGTGTGTAAAATCGAGTTTTGTCATTTAAAACATTTTTTTTTTAAGGGTCAAAATAAAAGTTCTAGGGTTGGGAGTAAAAAAAATAGGGTTGGTCGGTGAACTGGAAACACTGAAACATTTTTGTAGGCCTTAGGAGGTAACTGGCTGAGACTTAAAACTGGCGTCTTTCACCTTGATCATCTTAAAAGTTGCACTTTTTTTCTTAGAAATAAGGCTGAATTCCCTGTACATAGGCTCATCAACAAGCAATGTGTAACACATCTCTAAATACTACATCACAAGAATTCTTTGTACACTATGTTACAAAACTTCTTTAAACATTACATAAATAAATGTACGTAACTAAATAAATGTATGTAAATACAGGGGAACCCCCCTTTAAAGACCTCCCAAAATCGGAGAAAAGTAGGTCTTAAAAAGGAGGGAGTCTTAAAATGGGGGTACATTTACAGATGTTTGAACAGAAAGTCTGAGAAAAAAGGGTCTTAAAAGGGAGGGAGTCTTTCATTGGGGGGTCTTAAAAGGGGGGTTCCACTGCATTAGAGATGCAATGTTTCGCCACCTTCTGCAAGAAGAGCTCCCCTTGGTGTCTGACAGCAGCCTCCAGGTGCTGCCACGTTTCCTCAGACATCTTGAGAAGTTTGCGAGCCACGTCAGGAGGGGAGCATTTGTTGACATGCACAAGGGCCTGGCTTGATCCATCCTCCGCCAAAACACTGCAAAACAATGTTGTCTGTGAAAACGCAAATAAATTGTGCTTCTTGACCGTGTGCAACATTGCCCTAGCGCTACCGTTTTCTGGTTCAATGGTACATCTCCTTTAGGACTCCAAAAATCAGGTCTTACAATAGAATAAACCTAGAAATAGAGATAAATTTACAGAAATGTTGAAGAGAACATCTACTAGAGTAGGTCCTTAAAATTCAAGAAGGGTGTCTTAAAAAAAATAGGAGGGAAGGGGGGTCCACAGTATTTGATTATCCTAAATAGTGAGGTAGTTGCCCAGAGCATATTTTGAAGCCCAAGAGCTCAAAATGTACAGATCAAAAAAGGGCAAGTGCAAATTACTTGAAACCTTTACCAATTCTTCCATTACAACTACTGTACTCGTACTGGGTAGCAAAAATTATGTCACACAATAAACACCACAAAAGCACAACAAACACAGAATAGAAAACAAAAGGAAGCATAATGTTCATACCTGAATTTGGCAAGCATGTGTGACTGTGCGACATTGCCACAAGCCGGTGCAAGGCATCCTTCAGGCTTGAAAAGGGATCCACACTTGACGCACACCGACTTGAGACTGACACGTAGGAACTGGCACAGATGGCAGGTGGAGACAAACACATCAAGAGGGCGGGGCTCTCGCCACAGGTCAATCAAAAGTTGTGAAGGTGTGTCCGCCCACTTGCTTAGTTGAGGGACAACGATGGAAGATTGCCTGAAAAGTATGCCCGTGTTAGCAGACTGCATACCAATTATAGCAAACATGAAGACAAAGAGAGAGAGAGAGAGAGCAAAGATAGCTCAAAACATTTTTCAACATGTTTTTAGTTTGTTCTTTTGTTGCTCAAAATTAGGATTTTAAATGTTTAAAAAACAAACAAACAAGGAGACAACAGCAATTTTGCCTCCAACAGCCTCAACAAACCTACCAGGGTTGAGATTTGCTCTCTTCAAGGTTGCACAAAACTTGAAGTCCTGACACAGGTAGAAAGTTGAAGTATGCTCTGTTCGCCTTTGATGTCTTTTTGTCCAGTCGTTGAAATTCAACCACAGCACCTGCAGACATTAGTTTTAGCTTAAAGGTAAACATCCGTCATATGCATAAAGCTTGAACAAACGCAGAAGGTGTCTGCATTATGCATACTGCTCGATTAAATATAATGTATATATTTCAAGTTTGAATTATGGATGCTAATAACAGTTACCAAAATAAACTCGCATAAAAAGAAGAAAGGTAAGTTTATGGAATGTTCAATTATAAACAAATCAAACATTCACTTTTTTAAAGTCATATAAACTATGACATGTAAAACTGATGTATAGATACAGTAGTCCCTGTAATGTACGGCCCTTCTGATGAGAGAAAATCTGACAAAGGACAATTGCTGTTATCTTTTAGTCTATCAAAACTTGACTATACAGTCAAGCCAGCCCTTGCAATCACCTCTCGAAAGCAATCACCTGCCCAAAACGATCATTCTGAAGGATCCCAGATGAGTTTTTCTACATAGTTAACCTTTCCATAGCAACCACCTGTCTATCATGACCCCTTCCAGTTGGTCGTTTGGTTGGTCGTTACAGACAGGTTTGACTGGAATATATTCATTGTGAGAGGACACCTGCAATGTAGACACGCTTTGGTCTCACGGGTGTCTCCTCATCACAGGTACAGTGGAACCCCCCTTTTAAAGGCGAAGTACGGGAGGAATTTTTCTGCGAGTACGAAGATTTGATTAATGACCTCCAGACGCGCAACTGACACTCACACCCTCTATCCAACAAGTGTCTGGCACTGTTTAGATAAGCAGTAGTATGGTGGTATCTCTGATTACTGGACCGAGAAAAAAGGGGAAGTCACTGTTTCGTTCATTTGTGTCTTCGTGTGAAATTGGAGACGGCCTGTAAATTAGCCTGTAGGCATAGGGAAGCTGGGTGTTGATAACTAATGATAACAGACTTGGAGGAAGAGTGGCTGTAGCACATAGCAGACATTCTTTCAAAACTGCGGCTTTAAGACCCCCCAATTTAAGACTGCCTCCCTTTAAAGACCCTGTTTTTTTAGACTTTCTATTCATAGCCTCTGTAAATGTACCCCCATTGATTTTGTCAGATTTTTGGAGGTCTTAAATTAAAAGGGGGGTACCATTGTACAAACTGTTCTACAAGCGTGTCCCTACCTGGCAAAAGGCCCAGCGGATAGACAAGAGCAGCGGTGTTGAAGTAGATGCAAGCAGTGACAGAGGGGTTGTCCACATCTCTGACCCCCACACACAAACTCCTGGTGCCCAGTAGGCTGGACAGTGTTCCCTCACCAGTAGACTTGTACTGGACACTCCTCTTAAGGCTGCCTGCTGTCTTGAATTCGTGGGACGGAAGCTGACACGGGGGGTGTCTGTGGTAGATCACAACACTCCTGAAGCTCACCAGGCGACTCGATCTGTGGTCACATTTGATGGCTTTAAAGTCACTCGTAACTAAATAAGAGTGGAAAAGTATTCGCCTATAAAACATGGAAACATACAATGAAGCTATGGGGATTGGTTTCAACTGTTGTATTCAATAAGCTTTAAAGAAGAAACATAACTGACTGAAAAACAAAAGAAATCCAGCAAGGAGAAAATAGTCAATAACCAAGAAAAGTTACACCGAAAACAATATTGCTGGACAAATACATGTACTATCAAACTCCATTTGAAGGACATAGGACGGGGTATCCACTATGGCTACATAATTAGTCTGGAAAACTAATTTAATTACATATTCTTACTCCGAGTCACATATTTAGCATTGACGCAGTCGATAGCTAAGGTGTCTGAAACGCTATCCCGCCTATAGTCTAAGGGAAGCAACCCAAGCTAAAAAAGTAGCAAGCTTGCTACCCTGGGTTGCCTCCCGTAGCGTATCACGCCACAGATCTCGTACCTGGTACGAGACACCCTCATTCGACTCCTTTCAGCCAGAGAGATAAGGTCGTTTTTTGCGCTATGCTCCGAGGCCGTTTCGTTTTGTCAGCCTGACACCCTCCGGCCTCGGCCTCCCGTCTTCTCCTAGCTGTTTCCAGTTGGTGAGATTGTTCCTTATTTTATTTTGACTTTGTATTGATTCTGCTGGAAATTGCTTACGTCCTCTGGACTCAGAAGTTTCTTCAGCGGTTTCTAGTTGCGTTGGTGGCCATTTTGGTGGCCATTTTTTGCTAGCACGTGGTGTTTCTACTGAGTTGGTTTTCGTCCGTGCTCGGACAGTGAGCTTACTCGGTAGGAAGTTAGTTTTAGATGCCTTGTAGGTATCTTTTTCTTGCTAGTAAATAATTTTTCTGCTGAATTTCTTGTCCGCTCTGGACTTCGATTTTACAGTAGTTGTTTTGTTGGCCTCCAGTTGGAGCCATTTTTCGCTAGCACGCTGTGTTTCTACTGAGTAGTTTTTCGTCCGTGCCCGGTCGCTTTACTATCTTGGTAGGCTGTTAGTTTTAGCTGCTTTAGCGGCTACTGCGCTAGTGCTAAGTTTATTTTCTACTAGGATTCTTCATCCGTTCTGGACTTAGAATTCTACAGTAGTTGTATTCGGCGGCCGCCTTTTGGTAGTCGTCCTTTATCCTAGCATGTTGTGCTATCGAGATGTTTACGTCCTTTCTAGGAATGTAAACTACCTTGGTAGGCTGTTATTTAGCTTCTTACGAAGCTATTATTATTTTGCTAGTTGATTATTCTGCTGATTTTTAGGTCCGTTCCGGACTCAGTTAAATTTTCAGTAGTCTTTGTTTACCTCTTGTCAGCTTACGTTTTCGGCAGCTGCACTTCCGGTTAGACTGGTATGCCTGTTTGGGTCCGTGCTCGGACTTTGAACATTTTGCCAGTAGCATGTTTTTGTAGCTACTTTTGTGGCTTGTTTGCTAGTGCTAGTTCCGGTTCTGCTGAAGCCTACGTCCTCGAGACTTGTTACTTTTCAGTAGATTTCTTTCTCACGTCGCCGGCTGGGCGTTTAGTGAGAAAAGACGGGGGGGGCTTCCTCGTCTTATGCCAATAGCCCCATGGTACATGTTTCTGATCCTAAGACTAATTCGGTCTTTTCTGTGCCTTTTTCGGCGCCGGAAGAGACTCCGTCTGTCTCTCAGACGTCAGTTTCGGCCGCTTGTGCGGCCGTTTCTCCCCCTTTGTTGACACCAGAGCCTAGCGCTCTGGTGGCTAGTCTTATTGCTTCTTTGCTTACAGAGATCCGTACTTCTGGGGGCGGGCGTCCCTTGCTTGGTGGCTTCGAGGGTGACGACGGCAGCTTCGGATTCCGGACGTTTTTTACCCGGGTCCTTGTCGCTCACTTGCGTTTCCGGAGCGTCGGCCCAGTCTACTGGCGCTCGTGTTGTCTCTGGATTCCACTCGCTGGGACAAGCTTCCCTTCGTGGCCGGCCTCAGTGGCTTCCGCTTGCGGGAGTGCACCTGAGCGTGTCCCTTCGGGGACGCGGCCAGTACAAGGTATGTGCTCGCAGCAGCCGTCTTCGGCAGCTGCACTTCCGGTTCCCGGAAGTAGTGGTTCACTGGTTGCGGACAGACCATGGTCCCCTCCGGTTCGAGCTGCGCTTTACGTCAGCAGTCGTCCGCGACAGCTGCTTCCAGTTTCGGCCGGAAGTAAGAGGTTCACCGGCTAGTGCACAGGCTGCTGTCACGTCCGGTTCGAGCTTCGACTTACGTCAGCAGTCGTCCGCGACAGCTGCTTCCGGCTCCGCCCGGAAGTAAGAGGTTCACTGGCTAGTGCACAGGCTACTGTCACGTCCGGTTCGAGCTTCGACTTACGTCAGCAGTCGTCCGCGACAGCTGCTTCCGGCTCCAGCCGGAAGTAAGAGGTTCACTGGCTAGTGCACAGGCTACTGTCACGTCCGGTTCGAGCTTCGACTTACGTCAGCAGTCGTCCGCGACAGCTGCTTCCGGCTCCGGCCGGAAGTAAGAGGTTCACTGGCTAGTGCACAGGCTACTGTCACGTCCGGTTCGAGCTTCGACTTACGTCAGCAGTCGTCCGCGACAGCTGCTTCCGGCTCCGGCCGGAAGTAAGAGGTTCACCGGCTAGTGCACAGACTACTGTCACGTCCGGTTCGAGCCTTGCCCTACGGCAGCAGTCGCCCGCGACAGCTGTTCTTCCGGTTCCGACCGGAAGTGTAGGTTCACTGGTTAGTGCACAGGCTACTGTCACGTCCGGTTCGAGCCTTGCCTTACGTCGGCAGTCGTACGCGACAGCTGCACTTCCGGTTCACGGAAGTAGTGCCTCGTTGGAAAGCGGACAAATAATGATCCCATCCGGCTTGAGCTGCGCTATACGTAAGCAGTCGTCCGCGACAGCTTCTCTTCCGGCTCCGGCTGGAAATGTTAGTTCATCGGTGTGTGGGCAGCCCATGGCCCTTTCCGGTTTGAGCTTTGCCCTTTGCACGGCAGCCATTCCCGGCAGCTTCGCTTCCGGCCTTGGCAGGAAGGTAGGTCAAGCGGGTAGTGCACAGGTTACTGTCACTTCCGGTTCTGGCCTACGGCCTACCTTTGGGTTCCGAGCTTCAGCTCGTAGGTGGCTCAGCGCCAGCTTTGGCATAGCGCTGCTGTTGCTGCCGCACTTCCGGCTCCTCCCGGATTTTCCGGTTCAGTTCCCGCTGCTTCCGTTTGGTCGCCGGTGAATTTCGAACAAGGCTTGCCCTATGGGCATACAGGCTTCTTGCCTCTGTTGGGACAGCAGCATCCACACACTCCGGTGGTGGCCGCTAGCTCCTCTCTCCCACTTTCCTTGGTTTTTGATTCCTCTCATCCTCCTCTCAGTTAGGGAATGAGCACAATCGATTGCCAACAGGAAGGACTTCAGGTTGGCAAAGAGGAAGCAGCTACTTCTGGTTTGAAGAATCACCCTTAGTAGCTTTTCGCCTTTTTTGCCTTTTCGCCAAGCCCCCCTCTTCGACAGGGGGTTGCCTCCGGCGTCGGTTTCGTTGCTGGTTCCTCAGGGTTCAGCTTCGGAGCTGGCATCGGAATACCTTGCCGCTCCTGCGCAGGCTTCCTCCTTCGTGCCCTTAGCGGATCAGAGGAAGTTGCCTTGGCCAAGGTCGTCGCGAAGCCTCCTGTTGGCCTTTCCCCGTCCGCGTGCACCGTTTCCGGTCACGCCGGAACTTCTTTCGCTTCTTACGAAGCCGTTGAGGAAGGATTCGGTTCTGCCGTTCTATGGGCAGAATCTCCTATTCTCTGAGGAAGGGGGGCTGACAACTTTTGGAACTCAGTTCCATTTCCGAGACTCTCCTGCGGGCGCTTTCTCGCGCTCTGGCAGATTCCTTGGCGCCCTTTACCCTTAGTAAAGAGCAGGACGCGGAGGAAGTGTCTCACTCCTCTCCACACTTACAAGGGTGAACGAGGCACAGATGAGGCTGTCCTCTCTGCACTATTTCCATGCGGTCTCGTGCAGAAGGGACTTGTTTCTTGCCCACTCCCGGTTTTCTGAGGAGTCGACAAGGAACATTCTCAGATCGTCATCCTTGGTGGACGGTCTCTCTCCGGCAGCCTGGCCTCTCATGCCAGAAGCAGGGGATTGAGACCAACAGAGAACAGCGGTTCCCTTCTTTTGAGCTTCAATCCGAAAGCAGCAAAAGCAGGCCGCTCCTAAGCAGGCTATACCTAAGCGGACTCAGCCTAAGCGGCCTAAGTCCTCAGCTCAGGTGAGATTGTTTCTTTCACAGCCGTCATAGGTACGCTGGGTTTTTGAAACAACAGCTGGCCTTAGGGCTTCGGGGTTTTAGCCTCGGCTGGAGCAACAGCCATTTCATCCGTTGGCGGTGGTGGTTGTTGCTTTCCTTGTGCTTGTGGCTTCGGGCTTCGACATTCTTTCTTTTTCCCAGCGTATGGGTGCTGAGAGGTCGATTTCCGTTTAAAGGGGGGTTTCTGCCTTTGGGCTTCCCCGTTTTCTCTTTGCCACGAGCTTCTGGACTTGGTCCAGGTTTGTCTTTCGCCGAGTCTGACTTTGTCTTTCTCTAGCGATCAGACGCGTTCTGGTGTTTCGTCCAAACTTAAGGTTCACTTGAGTTGGCCTCGGAAGTAACATTCAGATTTTCCTGAGGGTGCATTGTCTGGGCAATGCATGTTTGAGAAGTCATTCTTGGCTTGTCACTTTTTCTCAGGTTTTTTGGCTACTCCTCCCCTTTTTGGGCAGAGGTCTAGCTAATGTTCCAGTTTTCTCGGTGCTGGCCTCTAGGCCAGCATCTTTTTCGGCGGCCGAAACGTTTGTTTTCTTATTGTGCCTGTGTACTTTGGGTACTTTGGTGCAAGGGCCGGCCTACGAGCCTTAGCCTGTGTTATAGTCTCCTGCCTGTCGTGTTGCGACTTTGGCAATTTGGTTCTTGTGACTGCGGATTTCGTCTCTTCCTCTGCTCCATCATGCTTGCAGGATGTGAGTTGGGACGATTTCTGCTGGGTTGGGCTTCCGGCCTGGTCACCCCTTTTTCACTTGCAACTATGACTATTACTTTTTTCTCCTGAGAACTCTGGTCTCGGGAGTCTGACGGCTGGTTCACTTCACGGTTTTCCGTCTTTCTTACCAGCCTCGTTCTTTCTGTTTCGGGTTTTTTGATTCATTTTCAATTACCTACAAGCAGTCTGCTCTGCGAACACGCTGGCTTTTGTCATTTTGTTTCCGGTCTCCGGTCACATTAGGATTTGGCCACTGCGGGTCCGCATTTCCGGTGCTTACGCACTACCTTAGGTCGCTTCGTCCTCTTTTTTACCCCTCTCTCTGCTTTCGCAGGGATGGGCAGGGGACGACTGGTGACCGTCTTCCTTGAGTTTTGCTCATTGAGTTGGACTCTGGTACTTGGTACTCAGGCGTCTCTCTCTTTCCAGTTTGGAGTTTGGTCACTCTTCTGGAGCTGACTGTTCTCTCAAGGGCCTTTTGGGCCTCACTCCATCCCAAAGTTTTCTTACTTTGGCATGTTTGCCTTATGGTCTCCGTGAGGGTCGGTCCTTTTCAGGGCTTAGCCGGCAACCTTACGCACGGATCTTTTCCAGGCCATTAGCATTTCCTTCCAATTTAAGGGGGGGGGGGGGGGGGGGCAGCTTGTCCTTCCCTCTACTTGGTCAGGTTTATCCAAGACTGGGGTCCTTTTCCGGACTGTTTTACGGTTCAGAAGATTGGAAGAAGTGCTGGGCACAGCTTACTGGCTCTCTGATGTTGTCTTTCGCATTTCTTGCCTGAGAGACATCTCGGCTGTCAATCAGGGTGGTTCTCGGTCCGTTTCTGTCCTTTGGCAGTGGGCCAGTTCCTGGCAAGGGTTTAGAGTGAGTCAGTGGTTTCTTTCTCACGGGATCCTTTCCTGACTTTTGGCAGTGGGCCAGTTTCTTGGCAAGGGATTTTCTTTCCCTCCGCCTTGTCATAGCTTTATGCTATCTTTCCCTCGGCTCGGCCCGAGCTCTTTTCCAGGGCCTGGGCCTCCTCCTTGGCCTTTTTGGCCTATGAGGTTTGGATGATGTCCTGCGCACAGCTTCTGGCGCTAGGATTTTGTCTTATCAGGTTCTGCAGACATTGCTGCCCTCTGTCAGGATGGGTCTCGGCCCATTCCTTCCTTGGCGGCAGCTGGTTTTTGTCTCTCCAGAACTTTAGAGTGAGTTTGAACTTTTTGATCTTACCCACCACCTTGTTGGAGTTATCTGCTAAATATGTGACTCGGAGTAAGAATATGTAATTTAATCGAAAATTTTTAATTAAATTTTCATTTGATTAATATACTTACCCGAGTCACATAGGTAATTCCCTCCCACCTTCCCCGCTTTTAGTTTCTTTGTATTCTAGAAGTCGAATGAGGGTGTCTCGTACCAGGTACGAGACCTGTGGCGTGATACGCTACGGGAGGCAACCCAGGGTAGCAAGCTTGCTACTTTTTTAGCTTGGGTTGCTTCCCTTAGACTATAGGCGGGATAGCGTTTCAGACACCTTAGCTATCGACTGCGTCAATGCTAAATATGTGACTCGGGTAAGTATATTAATCAAATGAAAATTTAATTAAAAATTTTCGATTTAAAAAGCAGCTGCAATTTCATGACAGTTATTAAAACTGGAACAAAAATGTATACTCAGAATTATATATAAAAAGAAATATCTTCCTGACAAGCAAAGTTCAGAGGATCTTACTTATTTGACAATGCTGACTGCAGGCTTGTAATGGCAGCTTCTTCTCGAATCTGCACAGTAAAAAAAAGTGCAAAGTGTGTTTGAAACTTAAACAAAAGCCCCTGATATCAAGTACGCCGGTGACATTTCATAAAGCAATAACTGTTTGTATGATAATTCAAACTGACTTGAGATGACACTTACTTGCACAAGTCTTGCGTCAAGTATCCTTCCAAAGACAGCCTCGTGAGAAACGTTGACAGTCATTCGAGTTCTGGCTTTCTCCATGGCTGTCTTCAGCTTTGCATCCATTTGCGGCCACACCAGTGGAGGTGTGTCAGCTTTGCTCTCAAATGTGTACAGTCCCGGTGGATGGATGAGGTCAAACCAGCCACAAGCTTCACTTTCAAACAGTAGAGAAACTGGCTGTCCAGTGTCAAACGTATTTGGAGAAAGAGGACAGTCTGATGCTGATGGCTTACTACATACAGAATGTGCACTGTGAGCACAGGAGCTGGAAGAAGGATCACTGTCTTTTACACAGTTGCAGTTTACATCCATAGCCTCTCTCATTTTCTTTGTGGGTGAACCTTGGCTGCTCTTCGCAGGTGAAACATAGTTGTTTTTAGTCAAGCAGTCATTGCTATTTACCATAAAACCTTCCACAGAAAACTGTAGCTCACTTTTGTGACGTTTGACGTGAGAGCAGAGATAGTGTTTGTTAGTAACGTACACAACATCGTTCGTATTCACAAGTATTGGCAGTTTTTCTGTTCTCGTAGTCACACGTTGCAGCTGTGAAGCACAAGTCTCTTTTGAACCTGAACCTGAAGTCCGTCCTGATCCCTTTGTGGCTTTGAGCACTGCTGCTGACACCCTCCTCAGAACAAGCACACAGTCTTGAGTAGACAATAGCAAGTAGACAACGCTTTGTTTCTGCTTGTCTGAGCTTTCTCCGGAACTTTCAGCCTCTTTGCACAGCGTTTCCACTACAACAGTGTACTTGTTCACCATGATCAAGTGACCCAGGCAGCAAGGGTGAACACGTGGGCAGCTGAGCTGCTCTCCCAGCACCATTGTGCTGCAGTCACAAGCAGAGCTGCACTGATGTGGCTGTGCGAGAGACACGGCTTGAGGGCTGACGATGACCACGTCCACTGCTGTCTGTGAGTCCACCAGCTGCAGACGCCCGGTGGAACAGTTGACGGCCAGCCACCCCAGTAGGTACTGCAATGACAGGAAAGAATGTGAACAACCCTTCACAGTCAAAGAACAGAAAGGCCCCTTCTACTTCTCATATTACACAACTGTAGTGCATATCACTGCTGTCCAAATGCTTGTTAAGTGGATACTATGTCTGGACTTTAGTAACACAGTTTTTTCTTTCTTTTGTGTGTATGGGTTGGGTGATTTCAAATATGAAAGTATTTGTGCACATTAACACCACTAGTTTTCATTCTTTATGCCTGTTTTTTTTCCAGCACATACACAAGTAATCAGAAAGCTGGAAAATGATTATTGTGCCTTGAAAACATGAACGCACAGACACACAGACAGAAACACATGTGCGTGCTTGCATACTCACACACACACACAAATTCACACATGCTCTGACTGATAGCTGACCTTTTTATCCTCCTCAATATAAGTGTATGTGTAGGATGTCCAAGCGCTCTCATCGTCAGTAGATGTGGAAGCCTGATGAGGAGGAATACCAGAGACACTGTCTGTGGAGACACGGACAGCTATGTCTGATATCAGGTCCTTCAGCAGAGTCAGTCTGGGTATAGTCTGAGTCGATTCATTCTGAAAAGACACGAGAAGATTATTTCATATGGTATGAATAATCTGGCTCTAATTTACAAATCACACACAACATTTAGTCTGAACTGATATTTCTTAAAAAGAACAGTTTTCGCTGTTCCTTAAAGTATTTTTGCACCCACCAGCTTTATAATATAAATTAAGAGCTTTATACCATTAAATGTCAACTTGAACACTGTTGGAAGTAAGTCAGCACAAGAAATACTTTCTTTCTTTCTTTATTTGTTGTTTAACGTACCACGAAGGGTTATATCGCGACGGGGAAAAGGGGAAGATGGGATAGAGCCACTTGTCAATTGTTTCTTGTTCACAAAAGCACTAATGAAAAATTTGCTCCAGGGGCTTGCAACGTAGTACAATATATCACCTTTCTGGAAGAATGCAAGTTTCCAGTACAAAGGACTTAACATTTCTTACATACTGCTTGACTAAAATCTTTACAACAAGAAGGGCAAAGCCCATACGACTCACATGCTTGACCTTGACATGACCTTGACCTTCAGGGTCAAGGTCAAATAACTAAACCTAGCAATGACATCATACACTAAGAACTGCTTTACACATTTTTCCTACCAAAATACATGTGACCTTGACCCAAGGTCAAGGTCATCCAAGGTCATGCAACACAAAGCTGTTAATTCAAGACATAGGAAGTACAATGGTGCTTATTGGCTCTTTCTACCATGAGATATGGTCACTTTTAGTGGTTCACTACCTTATTTTGGTCACATTTCATAAGGGTCAAAGTGACCTTGACCTTGATCATATGTGCGAGAGGTTGCGTGTTCGACCCTGGGTCAGGCCGTAATTTTCTCCCCCCTTTCCTAACCTAGGTGGTGGGTTCAAGTGCTAGTCTTTCGGATGAGACGAAAAACCGAGGTCCCTTCGTGTACACTACATTGGGGCGTGCACGTTAAAGATCCCACGATTGACAAAAGGGTCTTTCCTGGCAAAATTGTATAGGCATAGATAAAAATGTCCACCAAATACCCGTTTGACTTGGAATAAAGGCCGTGAAAGGTGAATGCTCGCCTAATAGGCTACTGAGCTTTACTGGCCGATGTGAATGCGTTATATATTGTGTGTAAAAAATGTCTGTTTGTCTGTCTGTCTGTAAAAAATTCCATTTCAAACGGCAGAAATTAATATGTAAGCGCCTAGGGCTATATCTAGATTAGGCGCATAAAAATGATCACAATAATAATAATAATAATGAAGAAAGCATAACATGTGCCCCACATAATTTTTAAGTTTGAAACAGTTATCTTCCATAGTTCAGGGTCAAGGTCACTTTAAAATATGTATACAATCCAACTTTGAAGAGCTCCTGTGACCTTGACCTTGAAGCAAGGTAAACCAAACTGGTATCAAAAGATGGGGCTTACTTTGCCCTATATATCATATATAGGTGAGGTATTGAATCTCAAAAACTTCAGAGAAAATGAGAAAAATGTGAAAAATAGCTGTTTTTTAGGCAACATTTATGGCCCCTGCGACCTTGACCTTGAAGCAAGGTCAAGATGCTATGTATGTTTTTGGGGGCCTTGTCATCATACACCATCTTGCCAAATTTGGTACTGATAGACTGAATAGTGTCCAAGAAATATCCAACGTTAAAGTTTTCCGGACGGACGGACGACTCGGGTGAGTACATAGACTCACTTTTGCTTCGCATGTGAGTCAAAAATTGACTATAATCTATACAAGAAACACTTAACAAGGGTAAAAGGAGAAACAAAATCCGTTAGTCGCCTCTTACGACATGCTGGGGAGCATCGGGTAAATTCTTCCCCCTAACCCGCGGGGGAAACTTTCACAACAAAGACGTCAAACACTATAAGAATGCCACAAAAGCAGTCGAAGACAGTACACTGAAAACTCTTATCTTAACACTTTCGTGACGGGAGGTGACTATATTAGTAATAGCGCTGCAACGCCCACGGACGGGAAGTGACTATTTTAGTATTAGACATACAAGGTACACGACTCGTGATTGCTTCCCGGTTTTTGAAGCTTGCAGTAAATTGAGTTGTTTCCCTTGATACACGTGGTTTTCTCTTCCGGCTTGATCAAATTAGTGCAGATTTGCGTGGTGTTTTCGAACAAAAAAAATGAATCGAAGGCGAGCCTTGTCACGGGAGGAGATTCTCCGGATGTTGGATCTTGAGGATCCTGTAGATCATGATACATCGTGTCGTTTTAGCCTCAAGAAAGCGATAATAGCAGTGATATTGAGGAAGAAACAGTCCTGTTGTTGCTAGTACGAGTCGGCAACTACACGTGGTAGGGGGTGATACTGCTAGACGAACATGTATCTCGGAATCGTGCAGGAGCTATGGGGGCGTGGCAGCACTGATAACAATGGATGGCTGGAGCCTTCAAATCCTTTTGGAATTGTTCATAGGTGTACAGTTGGTACTTTGTTGTGAAAATGTGACTTATATTCAATATGGATTACCTAGACATCATTTGGTGAGTGTTACAGTTTTGTTTCATTTGAGTCAGGATGCTGTGAGTGAATGCGTGATTTGCTTGTTTTTTTCTTTGTACTGTCTCCTTATTTCTGTGTACAATGTTAACAATATTTCAGCTAATTCATAGGTTTTACACCTTGTTTGGTTATAACATTATTTATAATACTTTCTGTTAAAAAATAACTTTTAAAAAAAGCAGTGGAAAATAAAACACACACAAAAAAACGTTAAAAAACACAAATTATCCCCCTTTCACCCCCCTTTCACTAAAACAAATCGCGTGACAAACCTATAAATAGCACGACTGAACTGGGCATCCATTTTTGAATTAGTACACAAAATTTGGTGGTGATTGGACTTAATTCAAGCTTGCTAGACAGATTTCTTTACAGTTACCGATTTTTAGGAAGTTTCTTGGTGGCAAGCTTGGGCAGGCAGGACGTTAACGCCGTGGCAGTGCTAGTCACAATAGTGTTAAGACCTCCAAATGTCTGAAAATATTAAGTCTTAAAAATGAGTCTTAAAATGGTGGTAAATTTACAGTGATCATGAATAGAAAATCAGAGAAAACAGGGTCTTAAAATGGAGGGATATCTCAAGTCTTAAATTGGGGTGTCTTAAAAGGGGGTGATTCACCGTATCGTACACACTTGTTCATGAGCAAGGGGACACAATGTCTGATGTTGACAAAACTCCATTATGTAGTTGCGGAGTTTCCGTCCTTCAGGTGAACATCTTAGCAGCTGTTGCAGAACTTCCTTCAGCTCATCTTTCTTTTCACTGCACATATACACAAGTAGAAGATGACTGCATTGCCGCCTTTCTTGCAAGACATGATACATAAGAATTTACGACAACCCCTTAATACACTGGAATGTTGCTTGGCTTGAGTACATTCAATGCATAATACATTCAAACCCAACAAATTACAGAGTGCTCACTGAATTGTGTACACACATACTCACTCACTCATACACACTCACTCACTCATACACACGCACGCAAGAATTGCAAGAATCCATTTCTATACTATTTTGTGCAGAAGTTGCCCACCACATTGTATGGCTCTCCTCACCATCAGCAATTTGTCAGAGAAAGATTTTCTGCTAGCTGGTACCATTCCATTTATATTTATAATTTAAATTGCAAGAAGCACTTGTGGTAATCAGATTTAATGTTGTAGGATTTGATAGTGCAAAAAATAGAATAACAATATCTACTTATGCAGGGATATTGTGTGAAGAACACCAACACCTATCTGAAATTTCTTTCTTTTATTTTGCAATGACACATATGTTGCTTCAATGATTTAGATCTTCACTAATATAGCATCTATTCCTCAAGCTACTTTTAAAATGGAAGAAATGATGGTTCAAAATCCCCGCTTATCTGAGGCAGTACTCTGATTGCGAAGTCACTTCTTAGTTGCGCAAATGAAAAGTCGGAGTGACATTCAAACACAGCAAGTGGTATTTTTCCCTTCCCAAATCCCTGATAATTTAGCCCACAAAGTAAGATGGTACCAGATCTTGGACATATGGAAACACTTAGTTCTGTTGGCAAACAGTGTGACTTTACCTGCTTCTGTGAGCTGTTCCAGTATGAAGAATTTCAGAGAGTTGTCGGTGTAGCTGAAGCAAGGGCTGCACATCACACGGCATGAAAGCAAACTGTGCCAGCAGTGACAGTGGAGCAGGGGTAGGTGGCCATCCCCCTTCCTCCCGTCGCATGCCATTTTTATCCTCACTTGTCTGCAAAACAGGAAGCAGCATGTTAACATTTAAATGACTGCCCAAAGCTGCATTGAAATAATCAGATAAGGATTGATCTCTGAGTTGTGACCAAAAGGCAGCAGACTGTGAAAGTTTTACAAACATAAACATATTGTCAGAGTTATCAGTCAGTAATAATCTAAACAAAAAGAGAACACGACAGTAACCAGGTTTGGTACATTCTTAATCAATATTTCGACAGCTTGTCGCTGCCTTCTACAGGATGGTAAAAGGTAAGGAATTATCATTAATACATCATCCAGATTGTCAGTAATTATCATCAGAAAAGGATTATTCCCACTTGTAACTAAAATACATTACTAGTATAACATGTGGTGAAAGTTTTACAAATATAAACACAGTCTGAGGGGTATACCAGTCAGTACAAACGTGTGTTACCCTTACCATGTCCCGATGAAGCACTTGCACCGATGATCTCATGCAGCAGTACAATTGCTTCCCCTGGCCCTGTGGACACATTTCTACATCTTCACTCTCAAAAAAAGTAATTTACTTATCTTTGTAGTTCATCTATTTTTTTTTTTACTTATTGTATATGTTCTCAAAGTAGGACTAGACACTGCAGTTCATTTTTGAGTGACAGAAACCACCAACAGACCATGGGTACATGGTATCTTGACATCTGCTTTTGTTCATAACTTTATTGTTCTATCGCTGGAAATTTGGGTCGCTTCCTCCCAGTGGAAAGCAAGCTGCAACAGAGTCGCGCTACCCAGGTTTGTGCGTGTTTAGGTGTAATCAGCCACCTGCACTTATGGCTCTTTAAGTCTTTAATGTGCCACAGTGGTGACACAGGTAGAACATGGATACCGTCTCTGAGTCTGCACACAAGTTAATCCGTGTCCATCCCAGGACATCACATAATTACCATGTCAAACATGACCAGTGTAGTCTGCATGTTTCCCACATGAGATCTAACATTCTACTTCAGAGAACTTTCAAACCACCCACAGAGTAAAATTCTGGTTTGAACTGGGATGGGTGTGACAGTACTCAAACATACAGCAAATCAAACATATCTGATCAAACTTTAGCCATTTTTATGTGTCTGATAACAATTAACTCACATTATAAAACAAATGCCAAGCAGTGTTTAGGTCTGCCGGTTTATTGCTACACACAAGCTTTACATCAAATATGTGTACCGTATTTGACGGACTACAAGCCCCGACTTTTTTTCAACAAAAAAATCGCATTGCACCTTATAAAAAGATGCGGCTAAAACGTTACCTAAACTTGAATAGCATTCACCTAATGGAAGTCGGCGCTTTTCTCTTTCTTTCGCGAATCTTCGTTTGTTAACAAGTCGTCGTGACAAGATAGCGAACAGAGAAACACCGTATGTATCAGGATCTCGCGCGCGCGAGATTTTGTTTTTTTGTGTCTTGCGATAGTTGGAGGAGCGAGAGCCGCCATGTTGTGTTTTCGTCTGCTCGAAATGTGCGCAAAAGTCGTAAATCATCCCAAAAAAGTTTATTCCGGGCGAGACTACATGTGTGTGTTGGTTACAAATTGTGTGTGTGATATTTTTCTTCAAATGTTTTCACTTTTCTTCTTTGTTTCATTTGTTTATTCTCGGAGCCGATTTCGCCAAATACTGTACTTTTGTTTGCCTGGTTGTTTTGATTGACACAACCTGATTATATTTTTTTCGACGGCGGCTAATATAGTGACGCGGCCTTTACGTGGCTCGTTCCAATTTTTTTTTAAAGTCGGGGGTGCTGCTTATAAAATTGTAATCCGTCAAATACGGTAATTTCTGTCAATAGAGTATACAAATCCTGCTTCATTTTAAGACATGCACTTATCATAGTGGCATTACAAACCTGTGGATCAGTGGGCTGGTGCACATTATTGACCCTGACACAATCCCCAAGCGATAGCCTTTTAGGTTCTTGAAGTTTGGGCAAGAAACATAGAAATAACCTGAAAAGTAAAAGTACAAACATCGTTTCATTCTGAAATGCAACTGATTTACAATCTATAACACACAAAAACAACAGAATGTTGCACAATGGTGCTCGTCTTCCCTAATGTTGTGTCAGTGTGTCTGTTCGAACATGACATCAGTCAGTAAGATTTACAGATGTGTGAACGCCAGTTATTGGATTGTGGATAAAGGTCAGTGAATGCAAACACATGGAAAAGATTAAATAGTACTATGCACGTCAGAAAACTCCCCACCTGACTGTGTTGTCAAGTTGAAAAATGTTGAACTTGGCCTGGCTATTGTCTGTTACAACACCCTGAAACAAACAACAAAGGTACATATACTACAACTCAAAATCAAAAATTCTTAATAAAAACTCAGAACAAAAAATGTCATCAACATTATCTAACTCCTCATTGAGAACTGGAATAAAGTGGAACCTCTATCTCAAGACCCTCCATTAAAAGACTCCCTCTACTATAAGGCTGCATGTTCTCAGACATTTTCTTCATAGTGTTGCTAAATTTACCTTCATTTTAAGACTTTGGGAGGTCTTCAAACAGAAGCAACACTGTATTCTAACAAATATTTGACAACAACATATATTTTAAGGTTCTATGAGGTAACCACCGCCTTTTTCCTGCCCTTTTAAGGATGTTTCTATCCCATTGCAGAACCAATGAATAAGGGCTCCCCAAACAGTGCGTATTGTACACACTGAAGTACAAAAAATAAAAATTTTAAAAAAAACACCACCACCAATTCAACAACATCAACAACAAATAACTTTTCCTCAAGGGCGTTCTAGGACCTAAGTTTGAACAGAAATATATGATGCACACCAGCACAGTTTGCATTTTAGTGGCCACAATTGGAGACGAGCCTAACCAAATCATGAAATATCATGTCACTGTAAAATGTGGCCTACAAGGGGATGCCTGTCGATGGACACATGAGGTCCCCCGAAATCGCCATATACTGCCTGAATGGAGGGGTAAAAACGGTCATACACGTAAAAATCCACTCGTGCAAAAACATGAGAGAACATGGGAGTTTCAACCCATGAACGAAGAAGAAGAAGAGAAGGACACACAAGGGCAACAAAGAGACCTTGCTGTCGCTTACTTGATACGTTGTTAAACTGCAGTTGACCGAGCCACTGACGTCTTCTTCCCTGTCATCTTCAGCCCCTCTCCCGTCATTCACTGGTAGGGATAAACCAAGCCTCTGCAACCAGTCCTGAAATAAAGTAAAAAATAACAGTGACAAAGTCCCCCGAAATCAGCGTATGCTGCCTGAATGGCGGGGTAAAAATGGTCATCCACATAAAAAATCCACTTGTGCAAAAACATGAGTGAACGTGGGAGTTTCAGCCCATAACTGAAGAAGAAGACAGTGACAAATCTGGCTAGACAAGAAACAGAATGATATGTTACTGTTTGAGCTGTCACCCAGGTAAGCATGTCATACTGTTGGTATTTTTCTGTTTCTTTCATCTGTCTTTCTGACTCTGTAACAACTACTCATACATTCTTTGTAGATCAAAGCTTTAACTGCAACCTAAACAGATGATTTAAACTCATATCAGTTCAGCTTTACATGCCAGAGATTACGATGAATTAAGTAAGCTCCTCCCAAGCTATTCATTAAAATGTACACCGAATAAGGTACTCGTTTTTTGGAGCAATGTTTGTTAGTTTCATAACATACTTATGAAAGGTTATTCTAAAAATAAGAGACAGCTGATAACATTCAGGGAAAAAAGGAAGAAAAAGCACAAAAACAAAGCCTGGTGAGACCCCCACCTGAAGGCTGACACAGGACAGCTGCGGTGCATCCATACTGTCGCTCAACACTCGGCTTCCAGTCCATGGCACGTACACTCTCTGTTCCGGTCTGTATGCCTTGAGGTGAAACATCATGCAAAAACCACACGATAATAATAACAAGTGAGGTTAACATTTCTAAAACCCCTAAAACGACATGCACCCAAAGGACCGACCTAAAGTGTTCACTATGGAAAGGGCGAATTGAATACCCCCAAAAATAGTCGAGGATCCTTTTGGTTCTTCTATGTGGGCAGGTGGTCGCCAAGACAGGTTTGACTGTTGTTGTAGAGAAAATTGGGCCCGGGCACACCAGTAAAAGAGAAACAAATATAGGTCTACCATGTAAAAGTGCTACTTGGGTAACACGCCTGACTCTTGTTACATGTATATCAGTTGCAGGGTATGGCTTGGGCATCGGTCATCGGTCTTTTGCCTAGGTAAATTCGGAAAAGACCTATAGATAAATGTCTCAGTCAGTCAATGGACCGATTTTAAAAAAAAAAATCGGAATATGGTTACAGAAATCGGAAATAGCTGGAACGAAATCAAAACTCGGAAGAATTCCGCGAAAATTGGAAGGGTAGGTAGCTTTTCAGGTTACATTCTTTAATTAGTTTCAATCAAATGCTTCACATTTAGCACAACTATGAATGAAGATACAAGAACAAGAAAGTTCAAAATCAAATGCAATTGTTTTCCCCCCTCACAATTTACTGTACATTATCCTCATGAAATTAAACAACCTCTTCAAGACATTGTGCCTTCAGTCTTCTGAAATTCTGCCAGAAGAAGGTTGCACAAACCGAAATATTGCAACTAACTATTGGTTTTTGATCTTTATGATTCTTTATTCTTCGTTGTTTTTGTCCTCCCTTTAAACAATTCTCACAACAGCTCTGTAACTGTAATAAGTTTCTCATCACAGCTGTAATGCATAATGCGCAGTCCCGGGGCGGCAAAAAAGCTTCTTTTTTGTTGTTGACTGATTGATTTGCAAAATGACTGGTTGATTCATGGTCGAGTCAGTCAATGGACCTATAGTGGACAAAACCCAAGCCAATCCTTGCAGTTGACATGTTACAAATACAAAAATACAAATATTCACCTTGGACAATGTTGTAGGCCGAAGGTTGATAAACACAAATGATTGATCAATCACAAGTTGGTCATGCCATTTGTGAAACTGAGGTTGCTGGCAAGAGTGAAAAAAGAATAGAGTTTTTCAGTTAGATCACTGTACAGACTAGGTTGGCATTTTATAGGTTATTGTGCACAAAACCCTATTAATATAATGAAGACTGAACATTCATTTCTTAGCTGTCACATACATGAAATGCCACACAGTTTATGTAACAATGCTGTTTTTCCCATGTTAAGTTTGTTAGACAAATAACATCTGAGTTCATTTTCTTAATCATTTTTAATTTATATTTCAGATGGACTGGAATGTAAACTGGGGAGCTTTATTGTTCTTGACAGACTTTCACTGTTATGTTTTACAAATAAAATTTAAAACAACATCTCATATGCGCAAAGGTGACAGACAAATTAAACTGTAAATACCTTGAGAATCATAATCTAATAATCAGATATAAATACCTTCACAACAACTGTTATGCTGCTTTCAATCTCAACCAAAAACACACAGTCTTTGTTGATTCTGAAAAAAGAAACATTTTTTGTTACAATAATTATCAAACCATAACACACACACAACACAACGCACATGAACACAAAGTAATAAAAGACACACATACACACAAGCTATCATTCACAAATGAAGTTTCTATTTTCAAAGTTTTGCTGATGTTTAAACAAACAAGCATGGAACTTTACCTCACAATTTCACTGACAGCATTCACTTTTCCTTTGATGTTGACAATGGTCCTGTGTGGAAGAATATGCCTGGAAAACAATATTACATAGATATTGTTTACTCCTGTACAACTCAATAAAAATGCTTGGAATATTAACTCAAATTGAAACAGTAAGGACAAATCAATCAATATTAAAACTCCTGGTGCCATTTGTCAATACATATTTATACTCAGCAGGGGCTAATCTCAAAATGATCAATGGTTTTGATTAAATCTGAAAAAAAGTGGTTTTTTTTTACAGCTCTTCAGTATTCTTAATCAGAAGTACATTTATTTTAAGACGTCCAAATATCAAAGAATATCAAGTCTTAAAAAAGGAGGGAGTCTTAAAAAGGTGATAAAATAAAATATACCGAGGCTATGAACAGAAAATCAGAAAAAAACATATGATCCTAAAAAAAAGTCTTAAAAGTAGGGTTCCACCGTACCTACAAAACTTACTTTAACTGAAGAAATTTCAGAGCATCTTGTGCAGTGATAACCAATCCAGCTTGGCTCCTACAACCATTCCCTTCCATTGTGTTTCAGATACTGCTGGTGGTCATCACACTCTTCTCACACCACGGCCTGCAACACCTTGATCATATTGTGTGAGTGTAACAGGGATGCCCTGTTAAAACATCAGGAACACTGGGAATATATTCATTAGATGAAAATAGCACCATGCAGTGGCTGTAGATGTCTGCAAGATGTGTATGTGTGTGTGGGTATGTGTGTGTGTGTGTGTGTGTGTGTGTGTGTGTGTGTGTGTGTGTGAGTGCATGTGTGTGCGGATTGCTGCAAAAAGTCTGTTATACTTTTTTGCTGTGATACTTATGCTATCAAATCTGAAGTTGTTCTTGCAAGTTATTATTAATTCCCCCCACCTACCCCACTACTTTTGTTGTTAGTTTTGTTAAGGATTGGGTGATGGGGGGGGGGGGGGGGGGGCTGTTCAGTTTTTGTATCATTGGTAGCAGCCGACATAAGTGTTAAGTGTTATCCCAAAAGTTCTCTATAATTGTTGCCTGACGAAATCTCTTTCACTCATCTCTCTCACATAATTATTGTTATAGTTTATACATATACAGCGCATGTCGGTCAGCTAGCTTTTCAGCGAAACCGTCGTCTGCAACAGGCCAAACTGAAACTGACATTGTGTTGCATTAACACCTTTGATCCCGCGATCGGGCGTTTCGGGAATATCAATGCGCATCCGACAAACGCTAAACCTTTAAAGCCAGTGGGAAAACTGTTTAATCAATCATAATCTTACCCAGTTTAGTTTGTCCATTCTGTGCCAAACTGTAGGTTCGACTTTCGCGGACTGTTCTTGGTGGTAATGCGAAAAGTTGGATCCGGACCCCAGTCACAAAATCTTCACGCATTTTAGACTAATAATGGAATATTTACTATAAAAAAAATCCGTTTGGTGGCACTTCAGACTATCTACACAAAAAATAGCAGTCACGGAATGAAGGCCATGTACAGTACCACGGACCTATCGGGAACACATAATTATTTTGTTGTTGACAATTATATGGTACCCCTGAGCTAACTGGAACCCAAACCCGTGTGTGAGGTACCGTTGACAGGGCCGGACTAGGGGGGGGGGGGGGGGGGGTTGTTACAGGGGTTGCGCACCCCCCCCCCCCTGGCTAGCATGTACCTCCCAAACACCTTTTATGTGGGGGAGGGAGGGGGGGGTGTTGCATCAGGATCATGAAATCCGAGGAGAAATCGCACCTCTCACCCCCTCCAAAAAAAATCATGAAAAAGGGAACATTCCTTGCATTGCATTCCGTTGCCTATGCGTCAGATTCTTCTTCAGTCATTGCCTATTACAGTTTGCTGTCGAATTTACCTTTTTCGTTCAAGGACAGGTTTCCTTTCCCTCCAGAAACATCAAAAAACGTTCAAAAATGGACCCCCATCTGCCACTCCCCCCCCCCCCCCCCCCCCCTAGTACTTACCTAGTCCGGCCCTGGTTGAGCTATCAGGTGAACAAAATCTCATTCTTGTCTTGAGAAAAAACTGATTCTGTGTTGTCTACCCTACCCCTGAGCTATAGGGAACACATTTTTTCATTATTCGGTACCCCTGAGCTAACAGCTAGGACTCCATCATCATTGTGTTTGGAACCCTTCAATAAGGAACCAAATAAATACTGTTATATAATGCATAATACCCCCAGGTCTCTTGTTCCTCCCTGCCCAAGGATTTGAAAAGATCATCATAATGAATGTGGTGCTAGATTCCTTTTTACATTTAGTCAAGTTTTGACTAAATGTTTTAACATAGAGAGGGAATCGAGACGAGGGTCGTGGTGTATGTGTGTGTGTGTGTGTGTTTTTTCAAGTTTTATTTATTCCAATAAAACCCCGTGAGGGTACATGGAAAATTAAAAAACACAATAAAAACACATTTCATTCAACACCAAATAAAAGGAACTAAAACAAAAAGAAATCAGACTATGTACAGAAAAGGGAGTTGAGGGGTGAGGGAGAGCAAAAACAATACAAGAAACAATTCAACAATAATAATAATAAATAATAATAATAATAATAATAATAATAATAATAATAATGATAATAATAATACAAAAAATAATAAAACATTACAAGTGCAAAGTGATTACATACATTTCTTTACTATGGGAAATGGGGGGAAGGGAGAGGGGGGGGGGGTGATGGGTGGGTTAACATAAGGACAAAGATACTATTACAAACAACACAAAACAGGTAACGGAATATAAAGCTAAAAGAGAATTAAATTTTACTCGCTTCTCAAACAGTCCATGACAAGTGTCATGAACTTTGCGAGTTTTAGCAATAAACTCTTTTTTGTAGTGGAAAAAAGCTCTCTGAATTTAACTGAATTGGGGCGGGCATAATAATAGCACCGTAACAACTGTTTTCTATAATTGGTAAAGAAAGGACATACAAAAATATAATGGAACTCGTCCCCAAGGTCACCTGATGAACATTTGTGACAGATTCTGTCTTGTCTGGGAATACCAAGAGTCCTACCTTTTTGTATAGGCAATTTATGATTCAGTGTTCTAAATTTTAAAACAGCGTTTGCTAAATTAACCGGCAGGATGGACAAGTACTTTTCAAACTCAAAATTCTCTTTATACATTCTATAATTATAATAAAACTCATTGTTATTTATTTCTGAATGCCAGGTTTGGAGAAATTGGTCTTGTAGCCTATTTTTCATCAGTACTTTGAAAGTATTAAAATAACCACCATCCGTTACATTATTGATAGTTTGATTGTGCCAAAAATCACTAAAGCCTAACTCATTTAGAACACCATGGACAGAAAGCAAAAATTTTGACTTGTATACACCAGATTCATACATTTTAAACAAAAAACGATATGTCACACAAGAAAGTTTGTCAGAACCATTAGAAAATGCAAGTTTGTACCAAAAATTCAACATACGACATTTCGCTTGAATACTTACAGGGAACTGACCTAATTCACCCAAAACCATGTTTGTTGGTGTTGATTTGCCAACTTTCAAAATCATCTTAAAAAATCGTATCTGTAATTTGTTAGCTAAATCAGACATGTAAGGGCACCATACTTCAGAACCGTAAAGTAAAATAGGGACCACAGTTTTTTCAAAGAGGTCAATTTGAACATCAAGAGGCAAAAACAGTTTTCTAGTTTTACGTAATAAAGCAAACATGGCCTTGGAGCCACCTCACCTCACCTCACCTACGCCTGTGACCCCGTCTGGGGTATAGGCCGCCAATCAGCTCCCTTGGAGGCACGGTCATACAAATTCTTCTGTGCAACAGTAAATTTACCATTGTAGCTAAATTTAATACCCAGATATTGAAAATCATACACAATATCAAGTTTCCGACCATTGAATGTAAATGTCGGGACTGTTCTTACTTTCCCTCTTGAGAAAATCATTACTTTTGTTTTAGTTACATTCAATTTCAAAAACCAATCTTTACAATATCTGTCCATAATATCTAGAGCGATCTGCAAGGATTCTGGCGATTCAGCAAAAATAACCGTATCGTCAGCATACAACAAAATGAACAACCCATACAGAACGTTAATATCACTGTTGTCACAGTTTACATTTTCGGATTCACGTCCTAAGGTATTTAGAGCTGACTCCCGATCAAAATAATTCTTCAGATCGTTTAAATATACGGAAAAAAGCAGGGGAGACAAGTTCTCACCTTGTCTCACACCGGCAGAACAAGAAAAAAAGTCAGACAACTTAGAATTCCACTGTACACAGGACTTAGCTTTAGAGTACATATCTTGAACAATCGTCAACATCTTACCACGCACACCACAATTTAACAATTTCTGCCATAAAAAAGAGCGGTTAACAAGGTCAAAGGCCTTTTCATAGTCAACAAAAACACAGTACAATCTCTTCTTTTTAGACAGGAAAAAGTCTATTATAGCATTCAGGGTAAAAATATGATCAGTCACACTATGGTCGGAGCGAAAACCTGCTTGTTCTTCACCAATAGTGTTATTGGCATCAAAAAACTGAGTAAGGCGGTTGTTTAACAGACAGGTGAAAGCTTTTCCAAAACAGCTCAGGATGGAAATACCTCTATAGTTATTAGGATCATCCTTACTACCCTTATTCTTGAAAAGGGGCTTAATGACACCAATAGTCCAATCTTCGGGTACTTTGCCGGATACAAGGACTAAATTAAAAAACTTAGTAATAACTGACAAGAGATCTGCTGAAACATTCTTCAAAAATTCATTTGTTATAGTGTCTAAGCCACAGGCTTTATTATTTTTTAAGTTTCTGAGAGCAATTTTAACCTCTTCTTCAGTAAACAGGTCATTTAGTAAATATGTATCTATAGAAAAGGTACTTTGATCATTTTGCTGATCTGCAGAATTAGCATCATTGTCATCTGTCTTACCAAGACGTTTAAAATGCTCAAAAAATGCATCACAGGATACTTTAGCATATGTTTCTCTCTTGTCTTGGCTACAACCATTTATTATCTTCCAAAATGCCTTAGGATCAGAAAATTTTAAACTTGATATTTTCTTCATAAATTTTGATTTGTATTTTTTAAACGATACTCTAAGCTGCTTTTTGTATGCTTTACTTGTGTGTAGAGCGATTCAGACTAAACTACTGAACCGATCTTTATGAAATTTGACATGAGAGTTCCTGGGAATGATATCCCCGGACTTTTTTACAATTTTTTTCGATAAATACCTTTGATGGCGTCATATCCGGCTTTTTGTAAAACTGAGTTGAGGCGTCACTGTCACACCCTCATTTTTCAATCAAATTGATTGAAATTTTGGCAAAGCAACCTTCGACGAAGGCCGGACTTTGGTATTGCATTTCAGCTTGGTGGCTTAAAAAATAATTAATGAGTTTGGTCATTAAAAATCGGAAACTTGTAATTAAAATTATTTTTTTATTAAACGATCCAAAAACAATTTTATCGTATTCTTCGTCATTTTCTGATTCCCAAAACATATACATGTTATATTTGGATTACAAACAAGCTCTAAAAATTAAAACTATGAAAATTATCATTAAAATTAATTTTCCGAAATCGATTTAAAAACAATTTCATCTTATTCCTTGTCGGTCCCTGATTCCAAAAACATATAGATATGATATGTTTGGATTAAAACAAACTCAGTACGCTAAAAAGAATAGATAAAGAAAAGCATGTTATCCTGCTCAGCGCGACCACTACCGCACTATTCTGGCTTGTCGATTTCACTGCCTTTGCCAGGAGCGGTGGACTGACGAAACTACGAGTATGCGGTCTTGGTGAAAAAAGCAGTGCGTTCAGTTTCATTCTGTGAGTTCAGCTTTAATAAATGTTGTTATTTCGCCTTACGCGACTTGTTTATGTATCAAAATGCCAAGGTGTGAAGTGAATAAAAATGATGTTAAATCTCAGTTGAGTGGCACATGAAAAATATGTTCTCTCTCCGTGCATCTTGTGATCGTTTATTTAACTCGGATATGCACAGCTAGGTGTTTAGGCTCTTCGGCTTCAGTACTGGGAATTTATCACATTAATTCATAAACAAATTCCCGTTCACCACTGCAAATTGTTAGGATGGTTTTTTGGTATGTGTCCAAGTGGAATGATGGTCTTACCCCATGTAAAAGCCTGGCTAGATCTGAGATGGTCAGCCAAACAGTTTACATTGAAAGGAGTGTGCCTTTAAAGGTACTGAACTTGTCAAATCCAGGTGCACCGCCCCTGGGGCTTTTAGTCATACCTCAGGCAGCTATCCGTTAGAAGAACTACCAAGTTTCATTGACTTGCACCCAAAGAGTCAAGAACTGCGATTTTTTTACGAATTAATTTCGTACTCGGACCCGACTGGTCTTGACCTATTTTTGGATCTAAATTTAGATCAGGTAGATCACCACATCATGCACAAAAAGACACGTCACTAGCAAACTATGTCAGACGTCATCATGAGTTTGTGTAAAACAAAATGGAGGCCGGAATCACTCAGTTGAATCGAACTCCGACCAAACACCACGTAATAACTAGGTTAATTTATGCACTCGCGTGAACAAGAAACTGTCGAGCTTCACAGATGTCGTCGTTGGGTAGTTTTGGGTTTGTTTTACTACCATAGGAGGATTTTTCAACTGTAAATGCACCCAGCTGCTTGTTTGTTTGTTTATTTGTTGCTTAACGTCCAGCCGACTACGCAGAGCCATATCAGGACGAGGAAGGGGGGGATGAAGGGGGCCACTTGTCAAGCGATTCCTGTTTACAAATGCACTAACCCATTACTTGTGTCCCAGCAGGCTTTAGTAAAACTAAATTAATACCTACTGGAAGATTACCAGTTTCCAGTATGTTAAAATAGGCTTAACCTATCTACTGCTGGACTTACATCAGAACACTAACAGATTAAACTATACATGAATCGCGAGACAAGTGGCAAGAGAAGAGATTTTTGGAAAAAATACAGGTGAATGAGCAAGAAGGCAGAAAAAAGAAAAGAATTCATGAAGAAAAAGAGAGCATGACAGGAAAGAGGAACCAAAAATCTACCTAACAGCAAACTAGAAAGCTCCTGCGGTTCCAAAAACAGGAGGGGCCTTTAATTTCATAACCGCAGTGCCCCACTGCGGGAGCACTCAGCTGCAACAAAAACGCAAAACAAAGGCTGTGAGCTGCACTGTGCCTTTAAAAAACAATGTTTTACTGCAGTGTCTTTTGTGTTCTAAAATGTTCCATCACTAAAATGTTTCATGTTTGACTTTGAGGCAATAATCAAAGTTAACAGTCCATGAATGGTTGAGCAGAGAGAAAGCAGGGTGACAGACAGGCCGGATTAATAATATAGATTACTGGAAAGAAACTAATTAAGATTTTATGAGAAATAGTCTAATGCTATGGTTGCTGCTACTGTAGTAGCATGGGTGAAACCTAGGAAAATCAAATTGACTGAAAATTTTTTGAGGCAGGGGTCCAGGGGCTGCCCAGGCCCTGGCAGGGTACGGGGCAGGGCCACGTTAGGGCGTCCAGGGGGACAACGCCCCCCGGCCGAAAACGAATTTTTGCATTATACATTGTGATTTTGTGGCCTTTCCTGGCAAAAAAATACACTTTTTGTCACTATCATGCAGGTCAAAAAAATACCTTCAGATTCTAATGATATGGTAAAAAGGGTAAACAAAATCAAAACAATTCACAGAAGTAATCATTTTTCTTTTGTATCTTTTCACACTTGCATCTTCCAACACAACGACACAATTGATAACAATTAACATTGACAACAGCCAATTACTAAATGAAATAGAAACTGAACAACTGAACTGAAATAAAAGTTCGAATATTTAATTATAAGAAGCAAACATTGCCAGACAGGCATTGAAATAAATGATGAAACAGAATGTCACACATGCAAACAGCATGATGTAGCACTGCACAAAGTAGCAACTAAGCAGTAGCATCTCTTATAGTGCAAAGTTCTCAAGGAAAAGCACTTGAGTTTCAAGCACCAAACTTATCACACACAGTTTTAGTTTCATGAACTCCAACCAGTCCCATCGCCATTAATTTTGTTGGCTAGACCAGCATCAATAAGATCTGTCCATGCGTTTTCCGTCAAAACCGGTATATTTGTCGCAGAAATCGTGTCACCACTTCGTAATGCCTGCCAAAACGCGAGAACTTTTTTTTTATCGTGATGCAGAGCGAATCCGAAAGCGAAGAAACTTTACCGCATAGCAGTTCGAAAACGCGTTCCGCTTAAAAATTTTTAATTTAATAAAAATTGCGGATTGACGGAATTTCCGTCAGACTTATTTTCAGATTGACGGATTTCAGTCAATTGACGGGCTACTTTCACCCATGTAGTAGTGAAGTGTTTGAATGGTTCGAACTGCAATTTATTTGGACCAGGAAAAAAACATTTTGTTTCAAAGAAAATTGCCTTTGTCAGTGTCACATTATGTGATACGTGTATACACAACTGATGTCAGGTATTACAACCAAGAGATTCCTTTGACTGCTTCTGTTTAAAAGCTCCAGTGTTGTATTACCTGACATCAGTTGTGTATGTTTCACATAATGTGACAAAGACAATTTTTTTTTAAACTGCCAAAGTAACCTCTTATTTCATACTTCATTTTCAACTTCTCTGTCCATATCTCTTGTGCACACCTTGGCTCTATTTAGTCTTAACAACACTGAAAGGAAAGGTCTAGTCAACGCTACAAATGAAGACTTTACTCCATTTTTATTCATTTATTGCCTTTTCATCAGATCAGGTAATCAAACCATACGGTCATTTTCATTTAGAGAAAATAATTCTGAAAAAGCATAAAGCTTTCAAGACAAGCCAAAAGATGCTGACTAATTATTTACGTTCAGTCAATTAAAACACACACATTCAAACACACATACACACACAAAGGAAAAACAAGTTACTTTACAAGTCAGTTTTTCTTAGCTTTTGCAAGGCAATAAAAATACACGTGTATTGAAAATGTCAGTTCAATAAACACAGTTCGTTACACAACCATAACACAAACTGATTTTTAAGGGTGCTTCCCTCAACACTTCCAAAAATACACAACATCAGAAAGAAGAAGAAGAAGAAATAAAGAAAAGAGGGGAACTACAGCTACAAAGACAACGATTACAGTAACACAATGAAGGCATGTTTGAACGCATCTAAAGGAGCTTGAAAGACTTGGCACAATACATAATGTGCCACAGTTAAAGGAAGTAACAGGAATACAGAAAAGACAGAGCTTGAAGAAGGAACAAAGAACAACCTTTCTATTACACACTGACATACTATCAAAATACAAAGCAAATAATGTTGACAGCTGCTTTAGACTGAAACATGACTCGTAAATGTGGAACACATAGCACTGGCATGACCAGAATCTACAAGTGCAAGCACAGAAGGTAAACCGGACTGCTAACAAGGATATTAACCACCTGAGACTACAATTGTACACAACAATCTATGTACTTCATAAGTTCAGATTGTTCTTTTTCAATTGTGAGGAATGAAACCTTTTTCACCTTAGCACAAAAAAAGGAAGCTTCATCTGAAAATTGAAAATGAAATTCCCTATTCTCCCACACATCACTTGGCTAGTGTTATAAATGTTCTTTGTACAATCATGGTAACAACAAACCTGTGTGTGTGTGGTTTTTTTTTATTATCAACAAAGCAAAAGGTTCTTGTGCAAGACTGTACTTCCAGATGGTGAAGATGAGAGAACATAAGCAGAACCATATCAAATATGAACACAATAGTTCCTGCCTGAATTTTGTGAGAGTGTAATAATCAATGTATTAACACTTCATTGCACATGACTATTCACAACAGTATCAAAAGAAATAAAACTACGCACAAACACAGGATTGAATCAATGAAAAATAACATGTTATAATCCTCTTGTGTTGATAGACTTATAAAATCAAATGCTAATCCTCTTGTGTCTAAGAACTGTCCAAATCAACTCATTTCAGCTCCAGTTGAGTGAAACAGGCTTAAAATAATTCTGTAACCAACTTAAAGCACTCTTGACACTGAAGACCATGGGCACCCTCAAGCAACCCTATGACTATGTCAAACTATCTGAACAAATACTTGTTCAATTTTCTGCATAGAAGATGCCTTCCTTCCTTTATAAATGATTGTACACACCATCACAGATCTGTCCTGTCTTTTATGTAGGATAAGACTCTTGATGGGTATTTTTCTATTTGTACACCCACCAAAGACCAACAGCTTCCTGTGCAGAGCAAGATTTTTTGCTGAATTAATTTTCAGACTGACACAGGTGTCAGTTACAAAATTAATTCAGCAAGAAAATACCATCATGTATAGAAACTGGGAAAGCAACCAGCCTTAACGCATGTAAAACCTTGGACAGATCTTTGGTGGTTTACATGATCGCCTACACATGGGAAGGAAGACATCTCTAACAGAAGTGTCTTTTGCTCACGGAGAAGACATTACTACTGAAGACAGCAAAGACTGATACTTGCTTTAATTACAAATGGAGGCACAGTGATGGTAACATGACAATTCAAAGCCAAGAAAGACGAGGATCACACGAAACAGGGACAATTTCTCCATCCATACCAACATTCGCATACATCCAATGTGCCTCTCACACGCATCAGATACATTCTCTCTCTGTTGCGCCACAACTACTTTACATTCATCAGTGTTATGTACAGCATAGGCCATTGCAGCATTTCTCTGCCGTTATCTGTCTGAGAAAAGTCTGCTAAATCTTCCTCATTCATCAGTAGTTGAAAGTGCAGAAATAATGAAGTTCCAATGTGATGAAAATGATCCATTTGCACAGACTATAACATCAATCATCAATGTTGAATCAAAAGTTTCCATTCAAACAGCTGCTGCTCTTCAGAATTAACCATGGCCACAGATTCTTGGACTTCGGGGTGCCTGTTGATCATGACTGAAGCCGCTGGGGCAGTTTTCGTCGGAATAACAGGATGTGGGGTTCTGTAACAGAAAACACAGCAAAATTACATCAGGCCAACAGTAAAATAAGGCTTCAGTGTAACTGCAGTGCTAGTCAAAATAGCAGAAAAGTGTTAATACTGTTATGTTCCTGCAACATTAAATTTTAAAGTAAACTCGTAAAACTATTATACAGGTACCGTTGTATCCTGCCAGTGAATTTCTAGGACCTTTGCTGTACAAGACGACAGCCCTGACAGTCAACCAGATATTGTCCAGACCTGGGAACCCCTGTTTTGCACTTGGAGTATTTTAAAACAGAGTTGGTGTGTTTAGAATAAAAAAGTTTATTCCACAGAGCGTAATTTGAACATCCATGATTCAAACATCTCCAGCTCGTCTCGTCACTGCTTACGAGATTCAAAATGGCGCTAGTAACATGTTTATCACTAAAATGGGTTATTCGAGACTACGCGTCAAGTAACACTAACATGCCACGAGAGCTGCAAAACGGGTGTGTCAAAATACTGGATCGGCTTCGGGATGCGCTTGTAAAGAAAAGTTATCAGGAATATTATTCGTCGTCTTTTTTTTCCACCCACCGTACTGATCGTAGTTTAGACAATCAAGCATACAGAATTTGGCAAAATTGTATGGGTTCCCTGGTCCGATTGTCCCTTCAGCAACTGCAAGTTCTTGCCCAAGGCTATGTTAAGTATGTAGTATGTACAGCATAAATGCTACCACCATAACAATATCAATCAATCAATCAATCAATCAATCAATATGAAGCTTATATCGTGCGTATTCCGTGGGTACAGTTCTAAGCGCAGGGATTTATTTATTTTATTTGTATTTTTATGCAATTTATATCGCGCACATATCTCAACACACGAATTCAAGGCGCAGGGATTTATTTATGCCGTGTGAGGTGGAATTTTTTTACACAATACATCACGCATTCACATCGGCCAGCAGATCGCAGCCATTTCGGCGCATATCCTACTTTTCACGGCCTCTTATTCCAAGTCACACGGGTATTTTGGTGGACATTTTTATCTATGCCTATACAATTTTGCCAGGAAAGACCCTTTTGTCAATCGTGGGATCTTTAACGTGCACACCCCAATGTAGTGTACACGAAGGGACCTCGGTTTTTCGTCTCATCCGAAAGACTAGCACTTGAACCCACCACCCAGGTTAGGAAAGGGGGGAGAAAATTGCTAACGCCCTGACCCAGGGTCGAACTCGCAACCTCTCGCTTCCGAGCGCAAGTGCGTTACCACTCGGCCACCCAGTTACATAAACTTCTACAGCATTACACACAATATGTTGTAAAGTCTGCACCCACCTGGATCATGCTTCATGTAGTGCACCCATCCCTGGCTCTGCTGAACACCAATGCTCCGCCACTCAGTCTCAGACATCAAGTGTGATTTGGGCACCAGTTTAGCAATGTCCTTGGGGAGCTGCACATGCCTGCAATCAATTTATCAGAAAGATTTGAGGTAGTGATACATGTACAACCTGAAGTTAAAACTTAAATTGTTCTTGTCAACTAGATAACTGCGAAGATCAACATGACAGTTTTTTGAGAGAGAGAGAGAGAGAGAGAGAGAGAGAGAGAGAGAGAGAGGTAGTTTTCACAGAATCGCTCCACACATACACACACCCACAACCAGCCTTGTCTCGATTTTTAGTCTGACTATGAAAACATTTAGTCAAAATACATAAAAACGACAACAAAACTATAGCAATCCCACAAAATGCAAATGGAAGTGGAAGAGAAAACTTGTGTGTGTGCTTCTGCTTGTGTCACGACTCATGTGTGTCATCTTCTATCATTCGATCTTTTGTTGCTTATATATATGTCGCTTGAGCATTTGTCGTTTTAGCTTATGTCGGACACTTGACACTGGTTGTGGTAGAAATACTAGAATCTTGATGCGCCATTTGGCTCTCTGAGTCTGATGCCTAATGGGAATTCTTTGGGTTATTTTCAGATTTTGTTCGAATGGCGCATTATTCAATGGAACAATGATCACACCGTATAACGTGGTTGCACAAGGCAAATCTGTCCGAAGCGGTTGCACCCTTATTTTTCTGTCCGAAGGGAGACACGCAACATAAGTTTCTGCACAAAATCACCTGTAATTCCTCACAAATTTATGACATATCATCACAAAACTACTGTTTGTACTTTGGCTTAAGGTGTCATAGCATCATATCATCGATTTGTTTCATTGCTTCAATGACAAACCGACAAATTTTTGAATGTCTTCACAGATTCATGAAATATGACGCTCCTGCACCACTTTAAATCATATCATCTGACCCAGATGTCAAGAAATGACCATAGATCACATTACAATCGCGTGTAGCCTTTCTCATGTGCTTGAATTTCCCTAGTAACTGCGGAAAGTCAAAATTTTCACATAATGCGCTTGAAATGTGTAAATATTTGAAGGCCAACGTTCACAAACACATTGAAGCAATGAAACAAATCGATGATATGATGCTATGACACCTTAGGCCAAAGTACAAACAGTAGTTTTGTGATGATATGTCATTTGTGAGGAATTACAGGTGATTTTGTGCAGAAACTTACCGCTTCGGACAGATTTGCCTAGTGCAACCACGGTATAATGATGTCCCTGTCATTGTCAAGGACTGAGGGAGAAAGAGAAAGAGAGTATACTTGAACTTGAACTTGCGATGTTTAAGGCCTTAGGCCTGTTCATCGATCCTGTCGAATAGTACTCCAATAACACTTTTGTTGGTGGCATGCGCGGGCGGTTATTGGTAGCACGTTGGCGAGAATTTCTCTGGTCTGTCTGCCCAGAAATTGTCCAGCCTTCCTTTGAAACTGTTCACTGATGGTGCTGTCACAACTGTTTCTGGCAGACTGTTCCAGTGAGGAATCACCCTTTCTGCGAAGAAGCAGCTCCGAACGTTCAGCCTACAAAATGGTTTATACAACTTGAGGCTGTTTCCCCTAGTGTCTTTGGTTTCGGCCAGCTGGAAATTCGGGTTGCCTGTGTCGTAGATCCCATGCATATACTTGTAGAGGTCGATCATGTCACCTCGAAGACGCCTGTGTTCGAGACTCGGTAGTTTGAGTACAGCTAGTCGTTCTGGGTAAGTTTTCTCACTGAGAGCCGATATCAGTTTGGTAGCCCTTCTCTGTACGTCCTCTATTTCCTTGCACAGCAGTTTCTGCTGTGGTTGCCATACTGAATGCCCATATTCAAGGATTGGCCTGACAAGACTCTTGTAGAGTTGTACAAACACCTCCCTATCCAGATGCTCAAACGATCTCCTGATGATGCCTATGGTTTTGTTTGCCTTCGCAGTTGCTTGTGCAACATGTCCCTTGAAACTCAGGCGATTGTCTACAAGTACACCAAGGTCTTTCTCCGTTTCGCTTTCTTCTAGAGTGATGCTAACCTCCTCACCACTTTCGGATCTCCCTTTCATGTGATAGCTGGTCTCTGTGTGTTGTTTGCCTAGCTTAAGGACACTACACTTCTTTGGGTGGAACTTGAGGAGCCAGTTGTCAGACCACTCTTGTAGCTTGTCCAGATCTTCCTGCATGACAACAGGTCCTGAGGGCACGTCAGTACGTGTATATAGCTTGGTGTCGTCAGCAAACAGCTTCAAAGAGCTGGTGACTTGGCTAGGCAAGTCGTTTATGTACTGGGTGAAGAGCAGAGGGCCCAATACACTTCCCTGGGGGATTCCACTGGTGACTGGCGCTTTGTCTGAGTGTGTACCGTTCACAATCACTTGCTGATGCCTGTCCGCTAGAAAGTTGCGTATCCAGTTAAGGACGTTACCATGAATTCCATGCGCTTCAACCTTCGCGATCAGTCTTGCATGTGGAACAGTGTCGAATGCCTTCATGAAGTCCATGTAAACTATGTCAACACTGCCTCCTTCATCTAGAATCTTTGTCCAATCATCCAATGCCTCAAGAAGGTGGGTCACACATGACCTCCCTTGCACAAACCCATGCTGATTCTCACAGATGAGATTGTTTGACCTCAGGTGATCATTTACTGCCTCTCTGACAAGGGTTTCCATAGCTTTGCGTAAGATGCATGTCAAGCTGACCGGACGATAGTTACTAGGCTCTGTTCGACTACCTTTCTTGAAAATCGGTGTCACATAAGCTTGTCGCCAGTCTTCTGGAATCTCACTGTTCTCCAACGACAGTCTGAATAGTCTTGCAACCGGATATATGCTAAAGACTCAGCTGTTTTAGCCAAGACACATGGGTTGATACCATCCGGGCCTTGTGCCTTATCTGTCTTCAAACCAGAGAGCAGTTTCTTGACCTTTGCTACTGTGATCTCAAAGTTGTGGACTTCACTACCAAAGACATAGTGGGGGGGAGGTGGAATATTGTCTGTTGCTTCTTGGGTAAATACACTCTGAAAGAACTCATTCAGCACGTCCGCCTTTTCTTTGTCTGAAGAAGTTTTGTCGCCATTAGTTTTCTTAAGATCTGCCACTCCAGTCCGACATTTTGTTTTGGATTTCACGTAAGACCAGAAGGCTTTGGGGTTTTGCTTTGAGCTAGCCGCTATTTCTGTCTCTAGATTTTTGGCTGCCTTTCGGCATGCCCACCTTGCTTGGTTGTTAGCTCTCTTGTATGCAGCTTTCTTCATTTCTGCTTCTGCCTTTTCAATTTTGCTAGGTGTCTTGTCATCCCCCTCCTTTACTTTGGATTCCCTGAATAGTCTATGTTTCTTGCGCACAGCCTCAAGTGCCTTAGCATCCATCCATTTTTTTCTTTTCTTCCCCGATACTTTTCTATAGGCTATTCGTGACTTGGGGCTTACCACACACGCACACATTCACACTTTAATAGCAACAGACACTAAAATAAATAAACACACCATCATGTGCTTGAATTAGCATGGGGCAAGCTAGGAAAAGATAACTCTCGCTGCAAACCACGCCCACTCAAAAATCCGGTCGGCGATTTGGCTCCGGACCCCAGGGTCAGGTTACGGCAAAGTACGTCGTTTTGAGTGGTTGGTTGTGGTCGATACTGACCGGTACCACTAGCAGATACATAGGGCTAGAGGTGCATCGACATTTTTTTCGCCAGGTCGCGAGAATTCTATGAAATAAATAAAAGCGAACTTTTGTCATTTTTTTCTTTTTGCGATAGGGCGAGTGCACCACCGAAATTAGTTGATGAGAACGTAGTCGGGTGTTTCATCTTTCATTAGCAACTGAAAAAATAAGGGGAAAGTTCCGTAAAGGTTCCCATTTCAACGGAGGAAACGACCTACCCCCCTCTTCGACAAGTAGTTACGGAGAATGCCGAAGGCTTCCGAGCGAGAGTCACGTGACCCGAAGGTATAATTTTGGCGGTTGTCTGCTATTTTGTTGTTCCGACAATGTGGCACATCTGCGCTTTTCCGACGCTTCACACAACAATTCTGCGTATGGATACTTTTTTCAGAAAGATGAAAGTCTAAATCGCCGAAACTGTTCTTTGGTAAGTACGGAATCCAACAAAAGAAATGGCTGACGACGATTCGAATGCATTGGCGAAACCGAAAGTGAGAAGATGCCATCATCATCATGGCGGAAGACAGCGAGTCGGATACTGGATAGCGTGTTGAAATGATTAGGCTGATTCGTTCGCGCTGATATTTCTCAAACTGGCAAACGAAAGAAACTGTGCGGATGGAAGTTTAGTTTGAATTGAAAGTGAAGCATGTTGACCAGTTGTGGTGGTGGTGATGCGGGTGGTGGTGATGTTGATGGGATGGGGGGGGGGGGGGGGGGGGGGCGGGGGGGGGGGGGGGGAGAGGCAGTGTTGACTTTGACACGAACAGAGTACACAGTCAAATTGGGAAACAGGTAGATATTGGATCAAGTTACAACTGTTTCTGTCTGCCCTTCAAAGGATTTTTTTTGGTATGGTAATTTTATCACTTTGATATTTCATATCATTAAAATTACCCATTGTGTTGTATAGTAATTATGACAAATACAAATTACAACAGTCAATTTCTTCTGTTTGGTCATAACTATATATGCATGAGTTTAAAGAAGAAAAAAGTAAGAAAAACCACTGGCTGGTAACACAACAGAAAGCCCACAACACTGTGTCTTGCAAAAGTGTGTGTGTTTGTGTGTGTGTGTATGTGTGTGGGGGGGGGGGGGGGGGGGTGGGTGTACGGCAGCAGCAGCTTGAGTGCATGAGGTAAGTAGTAAAAGGGATAAAAACCAACACAAATACAAAGACAGTATTGTAGTTGAAAAGGTAGTGAGTGGACACAACAAAAAATAACTGATCATTTTATAAATATATTTACATGTTATATCAAAATCAATATTTTAATTTTATCATGAATGGACCAGTCATTTTGGTCATGCAGCTTTTATTTCAGTTCAGCATGTTCATAATTATGCAGCAGTAGGGAGGTTGACATTGTTAGAAATTACCTTCGAGACAGTTTTTTTGTTTACCTAAGAATTTTTGGAACAAAGAAATGCATCAGACTCAGTATGTGCCTAATTTATTGGAAGATTAACCAGATCTTATTTTTCCATGTTTGGAAGATAATCCTGATTCAGATGTGGAACGACCATCAACAAATAAGAAAAAAATTAGCAGCAATGTCTGGACATAAGAGCCAGAAACAATAACTTTTGAAGGTTCACTCAGTACATCAAAATTCAGAATTTCAGGCAGATAAAAAGGTCCTGTTACACTTTTCTGTGTGACTTCCTACCCCGCAACCTGTTCTGTTGTATAGTATTTATGACAAGAAAGCCCTTTAAACCAATTACAACAGGTTTTAGCTGAAATTGTGTGCAGGACAGGTTGTAAAGGGTGCCGGTCACTTTTTCAGCAGAATTTTTCAGCAGCCCTAAAATCGCAATTTTTAAAAAAATCATAAAAAAATCAAATATGTACCGATCTTCAAAATTTAAACTGCTTTACAATTCTGATGGCTTGGAGAATGTAGTTACATATAAAAAGTTCCAAAAAAATCCAAAGAAAAATATGGTTGCCCCATGCTACTTGAATGCGAACATTTCTCATTTTCGTGTGAGTTTAGAGGGAGCGGTCAGCGACCATAAACTCTATTTAAACGAGACAGATATGCAGCAAAAGGAGGGGGGGGGAGGAGGTGTCAGTAGAGGTAATGCAGGAGGAAGTGATAGCAGAGTCCCGTGGGAACGAATGCGGGGAATGAAGAGGGTTGGAGGGCAGGGGGGAGGTGATGAGTGAAGGAGAGCAGTCTGGAATGAAACAATGGTAACAGATAAGGGAGTCCGAGAGAGAGCGAGAGAGAGCGAGGACCGAAGTCATTAGTAGCAGCGCAGCGGCCAGCAAGCAAGTTCAGCGATTTTCAGTTCTGCAAACTATGGAGTTCAATTTTTCTTCTTGGGCAAAAAATCTGCCCCAACCTGTAATTGAGGTTCTGGAAAAAGAGGAGTTCACAAGCCTCAGTGCCTTGAAATATGCAGGAGAAAAGGACCTGGAAAGCCTTAAGTTAAAACGAGGCCACATAGTGGAATTAAAAGCGGCAGTGGCAGACCTGCAACAGAAGTACGGGGGAGGGCCGTTGCGTGCTGCCGACCAAGTGGCACCGCTCCAGGGTCTTCTTGGCAACATGGCCATACAGTCTGCTTCACCAGGTGAGACTTATTTACGAATTGTTGACTTCGTACCGGCTTCTATGGCGGTGGAGGAAGAGGTGACACTCGGGGGAGGTGTCACGCTCAAGCTGGCCAACAAATCAAAGTTGGAGAAAGTATCCCCCTGCCACTGGATCGTGGCAAATGCTAAAATAATGGCAAAACTCATGAACACCGCCGTGGACTTCGACCACGAAGCTTACCTCTGTTATACAGAGATGGTGGGCGAGCTCGGCGCAAGATTTTCCTGGCAGTCGGTGCTCCTTTACGATGACGAGTACAGGAAGCGCCAGTCTACCAGCGGGTTTGCTTGGGGAACCCCCAACCCCCACCTGTCCACAGTGATTCTCCGTGAGCGTGCCCAACAAGTTCCTGGCAACAAAAGCGGCAAGGCCATGACGGGAAGCGGCGGTATTCGACGACCTGTGGGACCCAGTGGGAAGGAGGTGTGCCTGCAGTACACAAACAAAGGCACATGCCTCTACGGGTCCCGCTGCAGGTTCGAACACGTGTGTGACACGTGTGGAAAGGAGCACCCCGGCAAAGACCACCAGGCGACAGCAAACACCAGTGCCTAGGATACAGCGCAGCGAACTGACAACACAACGGTAGGCCCCACCTATTCCAGCCCGTTCCCTCAATTAGATCCTCATGACTGTGCATTTTTGGGAAATCTGACTCTGAATCTAACATGACTCTGTTACATTTTCTGACAATCAGTGCTGATTTCCTGCTGCTTGGGCCAGACATACGCGATCTGATGTTTATTCCCGAACGGTCATCCATCTCCTCACTAGCTCGACAGACTAAACATCTGAGGTAGCCTTGTTCGACGAGGAACAACGGCATAACATAGCCTGGAGTGGAAAAGACCGATACGATAAATCTCTGGACAGAAAAGGAGAAAGCACGTTCAAACTCGTTGTACAACTACAAGGTGACAAGTAATTTAAAAGACATCAAAATGCATACCTGTACTCATAATCGTCGTCAGTGTATTTATCTGAGTAGTAGATACTCTTCGACATCTTTAAAAGCTGTTAATTTCTGGTGAAATTCTCACTCAAAACGAAACTGACTTGATCCTTTCGGAGATCGAGTTGCAATATGTTTCAAAGTAAGTAGGACTAACTTGATTGGTCAGCGTAACACATTCACTGTTTTGATTGGTGGTTGGTGAAATTGAAAGTTATATCACACCAATTTGTTCAAATTGTCCCCCAAAATAAGATTGGAAATAAAGAATTAATTTCAGATTTTTAGGTTTACTTAAAAAACAAAAATACTTTTGTTGCATGAACTTTTTTTGACCTGAGATCAAAGAACGGTAACCCCTTTTGTCACTTCCGCTCAGCTGCTTACTTCCTGATTTTGGCATGGATTACTCGGTGGAGTGAGACTTTGTAAACACAAACCTTCAACGGCTGTTTTTCTCGCCAGATCATGATCTGATATCGAACAGGTAACTAGACACATCTTGTGACTTCTCTAGTGTATTTTCGATACATTGGATTTAACTTTAAGATAAGTTTTACTCAATCGATTTCTTTGAAGTTGTCACTGTCAGTGTCACGACATTCTAAAGATAGCACATACTCTAGTCATAGTCATACTCATAGTCACGACTTCAAGCCGCACGCATTCCTTTTCTGAGAAAGTAAGCATGATGATACACAGTTCTGGTTTTGAAAAAAACCCACCCACCCACCATTTGCACCTTTTGAGTAAACGACACGAGTTTTGTGTGAATCTTGCACTTGTAATTGAAGAACGGTCCTTGACTCATGTCATACAGGTACACATCAAGTGTCATCAAATTTGTATGAAATTAAGTCTGACCCCCCCCCCCCCCCCCCACCCCCCTCCCATTAAAACAAAAACACTCAGTTCATGATTTGGAAGAAAAACAACACACAAACTGCAATACCGAAAACAATAGGCTATAGCAAACAAAAACCATTCGAACAACAGCAACAATAAAATAAAATATATACTCCCATTAATTGCAGAAAGCACTAATCAGCCAGGTTGTTGATGTACAGAGTGGCTCAGGAACCAACAAATTAATCGTTTAAAGAGGCCCCAGGATCGTGGTCTGTCAATCACAAATACTTGAAGTAGCTATAGGTCCTTCCTTATTGCTGGTCACAGAGGAGGGGTAGCTTAATTTTAACCACATTTTCTTTAAATTTGTTTACAATTTCACACTAGATGAGTAACGCTTGACTTCAATAGCATCCAAGTTACAGTGTAAGCACTGCACTAAAAAAAAAGAATGTTTCATTTAGATTTTTATGTAAATTTAATTAAGTACATGTACACAAGTGTGTCACGCAAATATGTCGACCAAAAACGGGAATGGCGAAGCTGCTTTATACCAGAAGTTAATCTTCAACTAAAACTGGTTTATTTGCAGCAGAGTTCAATTTCAAATATTCAACAGCACCAAACAACATTTTAAAATGTTTTGAGGCAAACATTGCTATTTTGCTAAGAAAGCAATTACCGGAACTGACCATAACGGATATATATAAATAACCAAATTTGGGTAAGATTAAACAAGTTACACTGTTAAACTTAAAGATGTTTTATTTTTTAACCTCTGATTCGCCATATCTGTGACCAGCAGAAAAGAAGAGTCCCAGCTCTAAAAATAAACTTAATATAAATGTTATAAACCTTCTTTGTTTCCACCTGATGAGACAGAACCTCTGTGGTGTACTGGTTAGTGCTGCTGGCCTTGGGTTGGTTGGATGGTTCCAGATTTGATCCCGCAGTCGCCAACCGTTTTTTTGTCTTTTTTATTTTGCTTGTCCTGCTGGACAGGTGTTTGCACCAGGAATGGATCAACTGATTTTGAATTCTCATCAAATTTTTATCCTTTACTCGCTTTAGAAATTAGTGGAGGTTGATTGTGTATGTCTGGTGATTTGATGGTTAAGGTTACTGTTGCAATATTGATTGTCATGCAGTGTCTCAGAAACATATGAGAATAAATGTTCGTTCTCAGTCCAGAGTGCTTGTAATTGCTTTTGCAGTGAAAAGTTGTTCTTTTAGTGTTATTGTCATGCAAATTTTGGTGTCACGTTTCTTTAAAACTGTCTCTAGAAGTAACTCAATCACTGACACTGTGTTGTCGATATTAGTATTACTATTAATGCGCTTTCATTGAAAGATTATAGTCTGGTTTTCTCGTTTTCCAACATTTATTGATTTAGGTATGAAAGGGCACACTGCTGTCAATCTTGACGTTTACATGTCCTTGCATTTTCCCCTCTTTCAGTTCCGTATAAGTAGGTCTTTGTACAAAAGGTTCATTGCTGTACTGTGTACATCACATCTAACCAAAGGGGACATGTACAGCAGCTGACAGATACTTTTTTTTTTTTAAAGCTTGCTATGTATACATGTGTGTGTGCACTTTGTGGAGGCTACCATGACAGTTGCAGCCTTACAGTGCTTTTCCTCTTTGCTTCACACCTCATGCTGTGTTGCCACTGAAAGTATGCTGCCTATGTCATCTTTACATTTAGTCACTGTGTTTCTGATGTCGGTTGGAATGTTTTTTTACAAACACTTTGTATTTGAGAGAATGTCATTACTTCAGCTAGTTCTGCACTGTTGAAATGTTCTGTGTTTGATGAGGTTCATGCGCAAATTAATACAGGATATTACCATTGTTATGTATGACTATGAGACATCTGCATTAGCTATTTTTTATAACTTGAAGTTTGGCGTGTTAGTCTGTTACTCCCTGAGGAATATTCAACAAAAATTAATGACTACAGAAACGTTTACTGTAATTAATTTAATTAACTTTTGACAAGAAATTTTACCTGCTGTGTTTGTTTCGGTGGAAGTTTTAAACATTTTACAGGTTGAGTTTGTTGCGTCGTTGTTAGAAAAGAGCACCCATAAGTGATCCTACAAGGAGAGAACTTGAGCATTGAAGGCTGATGTCTTACTTTGGAAATGTGTATTAATTAGTATTAATAAAAGACTGCTTAAAACTACCTGGGAATGCACAACAGATAGACACAAAGTGTAATGTTGTCTTTTTTTATGTAAAACTGGAGATGAAATTGAAACCGACACAGAGGAAATTGTGCATGATCCGACTTTTAAAACTAAATCTGGAAAAGTGAATGTGATCCGGGCTTCAAACTGCTCATTCAACAATGTCATCAGAAGAGAAAATCCAGGATTTGGCAGCTGCAATAGAGGAGGGGCAGATCACAAAATTGATTGCTGCCATACAATCAGGTGCAGGTGTCAAAGCAAATGTTAACGTGGCCCAGCTTCGGAAGCTCCTGGAACACAAGATTCAATTTGTTAATCCTGTACCTAACGACGCTCATAAACAAGAAAAACTTTTTGACGTAAATAGCACGGACATGTTGATACAGAAGGAAAAGGATGAATCAAAGGAAAAAACAAAATCAGCACAAGGAGTCAACAAAGAACTTGAAATTCCTTTAAAGTCAGTTGAAACGGGTGAGCAGTGTGCGTCAGAAGTTGGTGCTTCTGTGGATCCTACATCTTACAGGAAAAGTAGAGAAAAGTCATTGTCAGCCACTAACCATAATAGTCATGCTGCAAAAACATTGCGGTCAAGTGAACCTGTCCAAAAACCAAAAGTGCCCAGAAGAAAAAATTCACCTCTGGTGTCAAAAACTGCTGAACATTCTGTGACTGAGGGAAAGTCTGTCAAAACAGGTTCTATTCCATCAAGTGTCCCTAAAAGGGAAGAACACATTATTTACAACAAAGCAAATCAGCTGCAGGAACTGGAATCAAAAAGGTTAGTTTTTGTTAAAGAAGAGTGAAGGCAAGGGAACAGTCAACATTTAGGATTTTGCAGCGGCGGTTGTTTTTGTTAGTATGATAATCATTAATTGATATGGTTTTATTTATCAGTCATAAGGCCTAAAAAAAAAAATAGGTGTGGTTACGGTAACCCGACCTACCCTATTTTTAGGGGCCGACCCTATAACTTTTTTTTACATTTGTCAAAAAAAAACCGAGTGCAGAAAACGCAATGAAAGCGAAAGCGCTCGAGTCGCACACTTATTTCCCTGTCAAGTAGGTTTAATTTGTACACATTAGAAAAAAAAGTTTAAAAAAAAAAGTGATTGCCTACCTTCCTACCCTATTTTTTTTGTGGCTATGTTACCTTAACCACACCTATTTTTTTGTTTTGGCCTAATCAAACTCTCTACAATTCAGCTGCAGGAACTGGAATCAAAAAGGTTAGCTTTTTTTTAGTAAAGAATGAAGGCAAGGGAACACAAAATTTAGGATTTTGCAGCGGCGGTTGTTTTTGTTAGTATGATAATTGATATGGTTTTACTTATCACTATCAGTCATAATCAAACTCTCTTACAACCTCTACACACTTACAGGCCAGTTTAAATTACAAAGAGGTCATTAGGATTTCTTGGAAAGGAGTCAATTTAATTTTCAAGGCGATGTCTCACCATACACGTTTGCATGATTAGATAAGCAGTTATCATATCCGGTGATAAGTACCTGCAGGTTTTTCTGTGTGTCTCATTCTCATGAAGTGTAATCAATACACAACTGGTTAAACAAGACTAACCTAGCTGCTTAAATTGTGAATGTACACACGTCTACCAGCTTAAGAAGACCGTCAACGAACTAACTAAGGCCCAAAAAAAAAAGGTCTGTTTACGGTAACATAGGCCAAAAAAATAGGGTCGGTAGGTCGGGATTTTTTTTTTTTCCCAAATGCCAAAAAAAAGTCTAGGGTCGCGCGAAAAAACTAGGGTCGGTCGGGTTTTCTTCTCAACTCAGTTTGGTATCATCAGCTGATTGCCACAAGATTTTTCAGAACTCTCAGTCATAACTCGTCAACATGTATCGCAAGAAAAAGACGAGGGGAGAGATGACAATTTATGAGGACAGTAACATGTGTGTGCCTACTTTTCATGACAGAATGGCAGGGGTAATGGACCGGTTCAAGAAAAAGAAGGCAGGGCAGGCACCGGAGTGGTCGCGAAACGGCAGCTTCCTCAACAAACCTGAAGTAGGGTGGATACACCCGGATCAGCAGCTTAACCCTGATGCTGGCATTTGTTATGGTGTGCGGGTGAGTACATGTGTACTAGCCTTGTCTCTTTTGCAGACCTTTTCCTTATGAAGAAGGGATAACATTAACAAATGCATTGTTCACAGGTCTCCTGTCACTAGTTCAAGTTTAACCTTCTGAAGGCTTTCAGCTTTTACGACCTTCAAAAATCTTAGAGAGGTAAATTAACAGAGGTTCTGAAGCAGAACAGAATAACATTCTGAGAAAGGAGGGTCTTAAGAAAAGGGTGAAAGTATTAAAAGGGGGGTTTCACTGTACAGTTTATAGTGTTATGTATGGGGCACATCAGCAGCATACAATTCTTGCATTCTGTGGAAAAGTTCCTGAAATGTTCATTTATTTAGCTTTTCCTTCAATTCTGAACTGAAGGACTCCGTTTTGTTGAAGTTGAACATGTGTGTCTCTCACTCTCTGTGTCCATGTGGCTGATATTATATATAATAAGTGCACAATGTTTAGTGTGTTTCTCAAACTGTCTTTCTATGGTTTATAAGTAACCAATGTTATGCATTGCCCTGTGCAGTACATTGGAAACATAGAAGTGAAGGAGTCCATGAAGAGTTTGGATTTTGACACAAGGACTCAAGTGGCAAGGTAAATCACCACTAAGTGTACTTAACTGTACTCACCTACATTATATGCAATCTTGAACAATCTTACTTCCTGGTTTTATGTGAGTGGTGTACTGCTGTCAGACACTCTGTATGTGTCATTGTGTGCATACAGCAGTACCCGTGATGCGTGGACCCTCCCCTGAGAGGACACCTCCCTTAAAAGGACACCTTCTCTTGTCCCTTTTTATATTATCTCTACCAAAGTATACCTGTCATGAAAGGACACCTGCAATGTAGGGACACTTTTGGCTGGTCCCAAGGGTGTCCTTTCATCACAGGTACCACTGTACCTATCCATATCTTTTATCAATGGTATTATTAAGCATCTGCTGTGTGTGTATCTGTCTGTCTGTCTGCTTATCTGTCTCAGTATCTGTGTCTCTGTGTTCAAATGCAAGTACTGCAGTTTGTTCATCTATTGAAATGCACACATTATGCAAGGAAAGAAACAGCCTAACTGTAGAGTGACACAACAAAAGGTGTAACCCTAGAGGATGCACTCATGTTCATTTTCATTCATCACCTTTTGTTAAGATGGATGTTAACAGGTAGTAATTAACTGTCACACCCTTCCAAGTAATGATGACTAGGCGAGGAGTCAGCTAGCATTTTAACATTCTTGACTGAGATGGTTTTGAGAAGACAAAGATCTATTGTGATTAATTAACAACTATACAAGTTTGAAAATATTAGACAAATGGGAAACTCGCACACTGAGAGACAGACAGATAGACACACACACGGACCTACACACACACGGACCTACACACACACGCATGCACGCATGTACACATGCACACACACACACACACACACACACACACACACACACACACACACACACACACACACACAGAAAAGCCCCCACCCTGTCAATGCATGGTAACAGGGTAGAACCACATTAGCTGTACCTTATGATTTGAAATATGTAGGCTTCACAAGTGCATTGTTCTTAAAAGCAACAATATGTGTGTGAGTATCACTACCTTTTATTAAATATTTACTTTTATTAGTAGTAAGAGTGACTAGAGAAGCATGTGGTAGCCACTGTGGATACAGTGGAACCCCCCTTGTAAGACCTTAACAAATCTGATAAAATCAGCTCTGTAAAAGGAGGGAGTGTTAAAATGGGGGTAAATGTACAGAGGTTATGAAGAGAAAGTCTGAGAAAACAAGGTCTTAAAAAGGAGGAAGTCTTAAATTGGGGGTAAATGTACAGAGGTTATGAACAGAAAGTCTGAGAAAACAAGGTCTTAACAAGAGGCGAAGCCTTCAAGGTTCCCGTAAAAAATCGACAAACAGTAACACAAACTAAATCACTCCGTCACACATACACACACACAGTAAGCATAGACACGGTGCAAGAGTGGGGGATGCTAGATCTAGATCTGTCTGTCTGTAGCCTACTTACGAGTTACGGGGACACGACTGCCACTGAGATCGACACTGCCCTTTCGACAGCGCTTCCTCGCGCAGACACTGAAAACACGCTGCGCAGATCAACCTGTAGGAAATCTCCTTTGGTATCTTCTTTATCTTTTTTTTCTGGAGCCGCTACGAAACCGAACAATGTGAAATCGTCTTCCCCGAATCGGCGAATGCAGCTCGGTTAGAACTGAGAAGTGAATCTATACCACAATCCTTCACGCGATCTGACCTAACCTTGACCCCTGACCTGGTCTACATACCACACACAACACAAATCAGTCACCTGTTTTTATCCCCCCAAAACCCACCACCACCCGTTTTCTTTGGATACACACTTTATCTACATACGTGCCGACGAAATGTTGATCATTCCTTCAATACTTTGAAACTGTTGCTTGGATAATAACCCGGTAAAATTAGTATTTAGGTGTTCAGTCAAATGTTAAAGTTTCTATCACACACGCACACACGCACGCACGCACAGACAGACAAAAGTTAGCATCGCATAGGCTACACTTACGTGAGCCAAAAAGGAGGGAGTGTTCAAATGGGGGTAAATGTACAGAGGTTATGAACAGAAAGTCTGAGAAAACAAGGTCTTAAAAAAGAGGAAGTCTTAAATTGGGGGGTCTTAAAAGGAGGGTTCCACTGTATGTGATTGACAGTTGCAGTGCTTGTTTGGTTACAGAGAGGCTATCAACAGGGTAGCAGAGGCAGCTGGACTCAAAACTGTCACCAAGAAGCGAAAGGTGAGATTACTATTTACTGGAAAAAGTGAGGCTGTTATACTGAAATGTCTTTACCTACTTAAATTGAATTTATGAATGTTTTTTTATTTTGTGTGTGTAAAACATTGGTGGTACATGTACATGTATTTATAAGTAAATACATGAGTAGGTTTGGGCTTGGAGCAACAAAACAATAACAACTACGATAAGTGTGTCAGTATGTTATCTCATGGAGTCATTCTCATTACAACTCATCAGTTGTAGGGATTTTAATATTTCTGCAATCATGTATATGTACACATAATTTTATGGTAACGGTTCTGTTCTCATTTTTTGGTCAGAGTGCAAGGTGGATAAGATTATGGTAAAGTCCTTGCAAGATTAATGGGGTCAAAACAGTTGAGCGAGTATAATGTAAGCATGTAAATTGGGATCTGTTTTGTTTTTAAATGAATGTTCTTCTGTACCTTAACAGGTTGACAAGCGAGTGTCACGAATGTTGGGGGACAATCCCCACATGCAATATGCCGGTGCCAATGTCAACCTGACTATCACCACCGACAGCATCAATCTCATGGTGATGGAAACTGGAGAGGTCAGTCTGTGTGTGTATCACAGTATGCAGGGTTGTACCTTTGACATTTTTAGACATCTGTCAACCAGGCTAGTTACCCAAGGGAATGAACCAGCATAGACAAAACAGCCTTGATGTATGTGTGTGTGTTTTGTGCATAGGGATGGTGGGGGCTAAGGACTGGTGAAAATCAGCTTCAGTGCTGTCAAGATGGATACAAGGCCTTGCTATGAGTATGACCAGTATAAGAAGCGACGGGCGCAGTGGCCTAGTGGATAAGACGCCGGCCTTCCAAGCGGGAGGTCGTGGGTTGGAATCCCGTCCGTGCCTGGTGGGTTAAGGGTAGAGATTTTTCCGATCTCCCAGATCAACTTATGTGCAGACCTGCTAATGCCTTATTCCCCTTCGTGAGTACACCCAAGCACAAGACCAAGTGTGCTCGGAAAAGATCATGTAATCCATGTCAGAGTTTAGTGGTTCAAGAAACACGAAAAATACCAAGTATCAATCCTCGAAAACGATGTATAGCTGCCTAAATGGTGGGGTAAAAATGGTCATACATTGTACACGGGAAAAAAAACCACTCATGCAAAACATAAGAGTGTACGTGGGAGTTTTAGCCCGTGAACACTGAAGAAGAAAAAGAAGATGTAAAAGAAGGATGTTTACATTATACAGACATCAACCGCTTTACACTTGTGTTGTGTAAAGTATCACCAGCCAGGGAGTGGAGGATTTTTTTTTATTTTTTAACCGAGCTAGCTATGAATGACATTGAAAACTTGTGAAAATGATGACAGATAAATATTATTGACCATAATAACTGTGGTATCTTTTCATTGCAGATTATTGCTGATCATCCCATGCACGTTGTCTCCTTTGCCTCCGGTGGAGATGCTGTAAGTTCACCTTTAACGAATTAAAATTCTTAGTGCTTGCACACAAAAGAGAACATTGTGTATTTAAGTTGTTTGACTCATACAGACAGTTCTACTAGCAAGGTTTTGGGCAATGTCTGCACCACATTTTCCCAACATGACGGTGACCACATTAGCCGTTCCAAATAGGAAATATCTTGCTTGAAGTTGAAGTGGTGCCCTTAAAATATGCTCTGTTTCTGTGCGTTTGTGTTTTTTCCCCTGTTTATTAGTGTATATATCTGTAATGTAGAGTAGTCCCTCATCAGGCAAGGGCTGGATGTAAAAAAAGTTTCATGAAGATCTGTCGAGTAGTTTTCTGGGAATCGTTCTACACAGACACACACACATACACCACTACCCTCGTCTCGATTCCCAGTCTATGTCAAAACAATGTTTGTATGCTTTCTCCTAACTCTCAAAATAAACATTTATCTGATTTTACCTGACAGGATGTAGAGAAGAACTTTTGTATGCCTTCTCCACTACTCTAAACAAAAAAACACCCACTTATCTTATCTGATCTTATCTCACAGGAGACACTGGACTTTGTGTCCTACGTAGCCAAGGATCCAGCCCTGGGTCGAGCGTGCCATGTGTTGGAGTGTGGAGGGGGGCTGGCAGAGGATGTGGTCACAACGGTGGGCCAGGCCTTTGAGCTGCGCTTCAAACAGTATTTACAGAAACAACCCAAAACCGTGCAGCTGGAAGACAGGTCAGACTACTGATGAATTTTACTTCAGTGGAACCCCCGTTTTAAGACCTCCAAAAATCAGAGAAAGTCAGGTCTTAAGAAGGAGGGAGTCTTAAAATGGGGGTAAATTTACAGAGGTTATGAATAGAAAGTCTAAAAAAAACGGTCTTAAAAGGGAGGGAGTCTTAAATTGGGGGGATCTTAAAAGTCGAGTTCCACTGTACCTTTTGAACACAGCCATGTGCATGGATGCGTACACCTGCATGCACAGATACACACACACACTTACAGAGTTCAGTGTATGTTATACATGCACAGGTTACCTGTATGCACCATGGCCTTTTTCTTTCTTATTACACCCCCGGTATAGGGGTGTGTATAGGTTTCGGTCGATGTGTTTGTTTGTTTGTTTGTTTGTGTGTTTGTTTGTTTGTTTGTGTGTTTGTTTGTGTTCGCAAGTAGATCTCAAGAATGAACGGACCGATCGTCACCAAACTTGGTGAACAGGTTCTATACATTCCTGAGACGGTCCTTACAAAAATTGGGACCAGTCAAACACACGGTTAGGGAGTTATTGGTGGACTATGGTATGAGGGGGCATCTTCGAATATTCCCGGCGTTCTGTTACTATTTTTAGAAGGTCACCGCAGTGTCCAGAACGTAAATTGGACCCGTAAATTATCCTCACTGTAAAAGTGCAAAGGTCGAATCAATCCATGCGAAAAATACACTCTCATCTATCTCTATATATTTATACAATAGATATAGATATATATATACGGCTTCTCTGTGTGTGTGTGTGTTTGAGTGTGTCTGTAGAAAACACCTGTGTATTGCACAGTTCTGTTTGTGATGTGGTACCTGGGGCGTCGTCGACAAGTATGGGACTCGACATGATATGATCAGGAATGGCATTATGGCCCCTGAATCATGTTCGTGCTAAGGACGGGGGTGTTTTTCCTACCTCGGAGGAATTTCTTATTATTTCCAGCGCACACAAAACCTTATTTGCCAGCAATAATGACACTGAACAATTTTACTCATGAAGATTGACCAGGAGTGATCAATTAAGTTTTTACCTCAGGAAGTTTCAACCTCAGCACAAGCAATCAGGGTTTTTTCCGTGATATGGTTGACATTAACTGAAAGAAAGTATTCTAAAAATAAAAGTAACTGTATTACAATTTACATGATGACCCTGTGGGAGATGATGAATAAAGCCTTTAAAAAGCAAACAAAAAACCCCAAATATATTCCAATAACTTGTTCGGATAACTTTCTGCCTGGGAATTTTGTTTATCCTGGTCAGGATGAGTAACACCTCCTAAAAACCTTCAACGTCTTTTTGCAACTGACAAAATCCTTGTTTATTTGCAAGAAAACTGTGAGTGAACATTGGGGTTCCACAGGCAAGAGAACCCAACATTCGAGGCAGTTTATTTAGAGAAACTTGACCAACTGTATGTGAATTTTGGTGTTCCATAGGCGAGAGAACCCAACATTCGAGGCAGTTTATTTAGAGAAACTTGACCAACTGTATGTGAATTTTGGTGTTCCATAGGCGAGAGAACCCAACATTCGAGGCAGTTTATTTAGAGAAACTTGACCAACTGTATGTGAATTTTGGTGTTCCATAGGCGAGAGAACCCAACATTCGAGGCAGTTTATTTAGAGAAACTTGACCAACTGTATGTGAATTTTGGTGTTCCATAGGCGAGAGAACCCAGCATTCGAGGCGGAGAAGTGGGGAGAGGAGGAAGAGTATTACAACGACCGGCCAGGGGCCTGTCCCCCGTCCCCAGGGCCAGAGGGTGCCGCCCCTCCTATCCCCCCTGTACCTGAATACAAGTCTCCCTGCAATGTGTCCGTGAGTTTTTTGTTTGTTTGTTGTTGCAGCAAACTCCCCGCCCTGTCACCTCCCTTCCACTATCCAGGGGCCTTACCTTCCCCTTCCTGTATCAAATATCTATAACTAGTCCTTGATAGGTATGTAGCCTGCAGGACTTTAAACCTTTCTTTATTCATGGCTGTGAGTTTTCAGTTTGACTGGCAGAGGGAGGAATGAATGAATAATTTTTTTTGTTAATTCTTCTGTGTCAAAACTGCAAAGGAGAAAAACAGGATAAACCAATAGATTATCGAGAATAGCCTGACTGACTTTCTGTCGCTTTAAGAAATCATTGTATTCTGTAAATGTTGAGTAGAACATATTTACAACAAAGTCACTAAGGCCAACAACAAAAAATAGTCTGTTTACGGTAACATAGGCAACAAAAATAGGGTCGGTAGGTTGGGATTTTTTTTTCTTTCTTTTTTTTTTCCTCCCCCAAAAACCATATTTTTAAGTTATTTTGCCAAAAAACAAAAACTTTTTTTACATTTAAAAAAAAAAAATTTTTTTCTTCTTTCCCAAATGCCAAAAAAAAAGTCTATGGTCGCGCGAAAAATAGGGTCGGTCGGGATGCCGTAAACAGACTTTTTGTTGTTGTTTGGCCTAAGGACTACACAACAAACTATGCTTATGTTTAGTGCGGCTTTGTGTTCACATGGGAACAGGTATGATATGATATAAATATTCGTCATTGATTCCTCATTGAAAAGTGAGTCTTGATGCACAGATCAGAAAAAGTGAATTAGTACATTCAGCAACGCTTTTATTGTTTACTTTTGCTGTGCAGATGGGTACGTACACGTCGGTGAAAGATGGAGAGGGAGACAATGTATACTCTGAAGCAAAAGACCAACCTCTCATCGATTTCAGTGGGGCCACAGGCACACAGCTGTACGACAATCGACAAGGTTGGCACACAAATGCCTTTTTCTTTCTGTTCCTTCCAAAGTTGTTAGGCAAGTCTGAGTATATGAGTGCAATAAGTATTTGACTTGAGAATGATTACATGGTTGTGAATTTCCTGTAGGTGTGCACATATAGAAGTCTTCACCATGATGACCAGAATCCTTGACGCAGCTTGTTCTCTTTTTACATTTTCTCTTTCCCCTTTTCTTCGTAGAGACTTTTTTCTTCTGCTTACTTATCTAACCCCACTCCCACCCGTTTCCACAGCCACTTGTTTTTAAAACCATTTGGTTTGTCATGAAAAATAATGTCCCAGTGTTTTAATCTTATTTAGAAACGGTGAGAAATGAAGCTTTTTGCTCACAACTCAAATGCTATGTGCTGCTTGCTGCGTTGAATGTTTTTGAGTGCGTGTGGTTTTTGGTTTTAACCACCCATGTTGTGTTTCAGCAAAACAAGATGGTGATGATCCCAGGGATGGTAGAAATGTGTACGACAATCGCAAAGGCTTGGAAAATGGAGACTCTAATGCAGCTAATGGTATTCAATCTGATCCATTTGATCTGGGTATGTTGAAACTTTATCCTCTTTTTGTTCTGAACCTAATAAGTGCAAGTCAGAAAAGTAAAGCATCCCTGTCCTAAAATCTAGGGTTTATCCTGCTCTTCCGCATGTTCGTCAAGAACTTCACTGGCTTCCTGTATCTGAACGTATTAGGTATAAAGCTGCCTGCTTCTGCTACAATATCATCTCTGAATCGGCACCTGCCTATCTTTCTGAACTGGTCTCCCTCTACACTCCCTCTCGCACCCTTCGTTCTTCTGATGATGCTCGACTTCTCCGTCAAGGTCGCTTTAAACGCAAGGCTCATGGTTTCCGCACGTTTTCGTATTATGGACCTCAGTTATGGAATTCACTCCCCTTTCAATTACGTCACTCTCCATCCATTTCATCTTTTAAGTCCAATTTGAAAACTCACTTGTTCCAACAACATTACGGATAGTTCCTTAGTGTAGAGTCTGGGGATGTGAGATGTGCATGATGTGTTGTTTGAATCTGACAGTGATTATATGATTTTTGTATACATGTATTGTTGTCACGTGCTTTGAACTTCTGATAAGGCGCTTTATAAATGCCCGTTATTATTATTATTATTATTATTATAAGTTCAAACAGACGACAGAGCCAAGCAAAAGTGGCATATGCTAATGAGATATGAGCTACTCAGTGCATGAAAAGTTACACCTTACCATTCACACAGCAGCTACCCAGCTGTTTGCATCAGTAAAAATTCTTTTTAAATTGTGTAATTGTTGATCATTTAAATGTTTATTTTATTTGATTATTTATTTATTTATTTAAACAAAAAATTGAAACTAGAACAAGCAACCAGAAAGTCATTGAAGTAACTTTCCTCTTTCAGAATCGCTCACCAGTACTCTAGAAGATGGACAAAAGAGTTCACCTTTTACGGCAGAGACAGATGTGGATGCAGTCGATGGGATTTCACATAACACAGAAAATGGGGCAGCTGAGCCAGGTGAAATTGACCTCCGTAAAAACCCAGGTGTGGCCAGCGAGGGCCCCACAGCACCCGTGTATGAAGAGTGGTACCATGGGAAGATCGCCAGAAAAGAGGTAAGAAGGGATTTGGTCTGAAGAAAAATACATTTTCTTTTTAGACATACTTTTGCCGTGAATGTAAAATCACGACCAGCCATGATAAAGGGGGGTGAAGGTGGGTGGATTGTTTATGTGTATTCTGAGTTGGACCAGTTCAAGCACAGGTATTTCGTAAAGGTCTTTCATACAAGCAGTTAAAACACCCATCCTACCGAAAAACATACAATTCCCAATCCAGAAATCAATTTAAAAAAATGCATCCTGGAATGAGTATGCATCCTGGAATGATTTTGGACCAAAATTCCATGCCACCTTTTACCTTAAAGGCACAGTGCAGCTCACAGCCTTCGTTTTGCGTTTTTGTTGCAGCTGAGTGCATTTACAGTTGAAAAATCCTCCTATGGTAGTAAAACAAACCCAAAACTACCCAACGACGACATCTGTGAAGCTCGACAGTTTCTTGTTCACGCGAGTGCATAAATTAACCTAGTGTGGTGTTTGGTCGGAGTTCGATTCAACTTGAGTGATTCCGGCCTCCATTTTGTTTTACACAAACTCATGATGACGTCTGACATAGTTTGCTAAGTGACGTGTCTTTTTGTGCATGATGTGGTGATCTACTTGATCTAAATTTAGATCCAAAAATAGGTCAAGACCAGCCGGGTCCGAGTACGAAATTAATTTGTAAAAAAATCGCAGTTCTTGACTCTTTTTGTGCAAGTCAATGAAACTTGGTAGTTCTTCTAATGGATAGCTGCCTGAGGTATGACTAAAAGCCCCAGGATCTCCGTGCACCTGGATTTGACAAGTTCAGTACCTTTAACACAAAAGTGTATCATTTTGAAAAATCATCTTTGTACTATAAAGATCTTGAGAAGAATAGTCTGAGCATCGTATGCATCTTTTGGCAAAGTGCCACTCAGTATTTTTTGCTGTTGGCGTCCCCCAGTTTAGGCTGCTTATATACTTTCTGTGCTCAAATATTTTCTGTGCTATTCAGTAATTTGCTTTGATAGTGTTTTTTTAGTTTTTGGCTCACGTAAGCGTAGCCTATGCGATGCTAACTTTTGTCTGTCTGTGCGTGCGTGCGTGCGTATGTATGTATGTCTGTGGTAGAAACTTTAACATTTGAAGACGTCACAACATTTGAAGACATCACATTATGACGTAAGAGGGTTGGACGTCACGCGAAGGAATTACTGAAAGTCTCGGTCATTGTTATTTTGAGCGGGCCGAGACTATTTTTTTCTTCGAAATCGGCCATTCAGATCTAGATCTAGTGTATCGCTTTCTTGCACAGTGTCACCTATGCTTACTGTGTGTGTGTGTGTGTATGTGTGACGGAGTGATTGAGTTTGTGTTACTGTTTGTCGATTTCTTACGTGAGCCTTGAAGGCTTCGCCTCTTGTTTTAACTGAATGCCATAACAGTCATGTAACCAGGAAGGTTTTCTCCTTTTTTTATCGGAAAGCTTACAATTGCAAACATGTGATCAGTGATGATACTTATATTAATGATATGATTTTAATAGCAGAATCTTAGTCCTTAAGCTTATAGACACCATGAACAACATTTCAGACGCAATTTCCACATGTGTGTATTTCCTGGTTTGTGTAGGCGGAGAAGCTGCTGGAACTGGACGGGGATTTCCTGGTGAGAGAGAGCAGCAACAGCACCACACAGTTTGTGCTGAGTGGCAAGCAGAGCGGCAACGTTCGTCATCTGCTTCTGGTGGATCCAGAAGGAATTGTGAGTGCAAGCAAGATTGAAATAAAGTTCTTATGCATACAGTGGAACCCCCCCTTTTTTAAGACCTAAACAAATCTGAGAAAATCAGGTCTTAAAAAGGAGGAAGTCTTAAATGGGGGTAAATTTACAAAGGCTATGAACATGAAGTCTGAAAAAAGGAGGGAATCTTAAATTGGGGGGTTCCACTGTATCATACTACGCAGTAAGCTTTATCATATGGCACAGCTAGTCACAACACACGGCATCTACCTAGGACCATCCTTATCAGACATCAAAGGCGTTGGCCTAAGCAGAAATTATCGATCACTGACCAGGGGTCACAAGGTTGTTGTCTGTAAACAAGGAAACAAGGGCAAACAGTTGGTCTCAGCTGAAAATATCATTGATTGACATGTGGTCAGTGTTTGTTTTTTTAATTAAAAGGGCACTCAGCTGGCCGGTGTAGTGGGATTGGTAAGGGCAGGGAGAGTGTCCAGTGACTTTGATCTTGCCGCATATTTTCTAGTGTTATTCTATTTGCTTGCGACTGATCTGTGGATGCTTCTCATTTTTAAGTTATAAGTGGGTGGGGGGGGGGGGGGTTGCGCCTTGTATCACAAACAACCTTGTAGTTACAAAAAATATGGTAAAAACAATGCATAAAATGACTTTAATACATTCAGAAAAAAAAGAGAAAAAAAACCCACTAACAGTAATAGCTTTTATCCATTTCAGTTTGTTAGCGGTAGATTGTGTAAACTGTATAACAATTTTTATTATGAACACTTATTGATCACCCTTTTTGATTATAACTCACACCCCCCGCGGGTTAGGGGGAAGAATTTACCCGATGCTCCCCAGCATGTCGTAAGAGGCGACTAACGGATTCTGTTTCTCCTTTTACCCTTGTTAAGTGTTTCTTGTATAGAATATAGTCAATTTTTTTAAAGATTTTAGTCAAGCAGTATGTAAGAAATGTCCTTTGTACTGTAAACTTGCATTCTCCCAGTAAGGTAATATATTGTACTACGTTGCAAGCCCCTGGAGCAGATGTTTGATTAGTGCTTTTGTGAACAAGAAACAATTGACAAGTGGCTCTATCCCATCTCCCCCCTTTCCCCGTCGCGATATAACCTTCGTGGTTGAAAACGACGTTAAACACCAAATAAAGAAAGAAAGAAAGAATTAGAACTCACAGTTATGTACTAAAAAGGGGTATGTACATCATCGTGTACAAACAGAAACGATGAGTGTGACTTTGGCCATACTTTATTTTTTTCGATGGATATTTGTCATTTTTGCGGACAATGTTTCAAGTTAAAATCATTGAAAGAAAATGTTTTACTCTCTTGACAGGTGAGGACAAAGGACTTCATCTTTGACAGCGTGAGTCACCTTATTAACTACCACCGTCAGAACGGACTTCCTATCATCACACAAGGCAGTGAACTGCGACTCGTCCGACCCATCAAAACCTGCATCTCCTCCATATAGAACTGACGTTTCCTTCCATACTTGTTTTCATCGCATCTTCAAGCCATCATCGTCATTACTTCTGTACATCCCCCATCACCATTATATTTGTTAAAATTAAGTATTGTACATTCAAAGTCTGGCCTGAAATATCGATCAGTTTTGTCAGAAACGTTTTTTCCTTCCATTGATTATATCATGGGACAGTCGTCACAATCAGTCGTTGTTCGGCTCAGTGCTGTATTTTTCAATCTGCAAAATCATGTGGGACAAAACAAGCATCTCTCACTTTCTTTGTTGTCATTACAGTTGTTGATAGCATAGCGATCCTGAGTAGTTGTCATTTTACATACCTGTCGTATCTCACATTTTCACAGCATCATGACCTGGTATACCGAGTCAGGTATGTGCAAACCGTTTCATTCATTTTTTTTCATTGTCATTACTGTCGTTGTTATCATCATAAAGGCCAAAGTCATCGTCATTTGGGAGAAAGATATTTACATGTTACAAAATCTTTTAGGGTGATGTGGGCTTCTATGAATTGTTATGAAGGCTTCAGCTGCATTAACAGCAGAGAGTGCATGAGATTTTTTTTTTAATATGCTGTTGGAATCATGGCAGTGTTTTACTGTCTTGGATTGTACATGATTTCAGCCAGTCGTCCGTGTCTTTTTTTGGAGATTCACGAAATTGTCATTATTTTTTTGATTGATGCAAGGTTACTCCTCTCCTCTCCCCCCTTCCCCCACAAGAACCATACATCATGTCAATCAAGTATTCTGTGCATGTCAGTTTTGGTCCTTTTCTGTATGCGTTATTGCCCTACAGAAGACAGGCATGTCAGTATTACATTCCCCCATTTTGTGTCCATTTTGATTTATACATTGATGTAACATTGGGAAAAAAGTATATATCAGGTGGGTGGTGTATTTATTATTGGCTGCATATTTTGCTGTCATGGGGGGTTGGTTCATAGATATACATGTACTTGACACTTTGTGTCGCAAATAGACAGGCTGGCTCATGCACAGCAAGTTTTATTGATCAAGCTTATAGTAGAATGCCAGGATCTAGGAGTCCAAGTCTTGATTCACACTGTGAAGTTGGAAAGTCTGCTAAATATGTGTGTGTAGTTTCTGCTTTGTAATGCACGACGTAGGCGGATCAGAGCCGTGCTCTGTCCTGTTTTAGCCACGATGAAATGATTATCTCTTGTCTGCTGAAGTATTCAGTGTTCAACAGAATGTTCTGTCACACAGCAAAGTAAACAAATCATGAATAAGAAATTCGTCATCTTAATGAGGCATGAAAAGGAAGAACGAGGTATCATTTGTCTTCACAAGGTATCATTTGTCTTCACAATTAACCGCACCACTGAGTATGTTGATGCACCTACTGATCTGTTGGCTTTGCGTTTTACTGCTTTGTGCCTGCTCAGTGCACTAGCCACTTCGTGCCAAACTTCGCCGTCTGTCATTTCTTTGCCTGTTGTTCACTGGTCCATTTCTTTGCTGCCTCTCATGTCAAACTGCATTCTTTTCAACCCAGTGTCTGAACAAACATAAACTATCAACCATGTCCAATACCCCCCCCCCCCCCCCCCCCCCCCCCCCCCCCCGTCTCAAAAATTGGTTTGAAGTGATTTCAACATGGTTTGACATGACATTGTGCAATGCTGGCTTATTTTTCCATGTTTTTATTTGTGCTTGGCTTTATTTTGCATTTAGTTCTGCTTACAATCATTTACTCTGCAACAGAAAGATGGAAAGAATGATCTAGGAGCTTTCTTGGCAAGATAGTTGGAATTTTGTAACCTGTGCGATTTCAGCTAGTCTGCAGTTAAGAGAGAGAATATTTAAAAAGCACACATTCTTTTAAAATGTTACGTATATGCCGTATATGAAAGCAGTGCTTTGAGCGCATCATACATGACCTCATTTAAATTACTCATCATGACCAACTGTAAACATTTTCTGCCACGTCTTATAACAGTGATTGATTCAGTATGCAATTTTTCTGTATGAGATTTACAAATCTGATATATGAACAATCAGTTAGAGGAAAGGATGTTTTTCTTGAGATTTTGTTGTTGTTGACAAACAAAGAAGTTGCTTCCAACTGATTTAAGTTTACTTCCTGTCTGTGTACATTTGTGCTTTGTTGTGAATCATTGTTTGAAGTCTGCAAAATACTGGAAACATGCATTCTCCCAGTGAGGTCATATATTGTACTACTTGCAAGCCCCTGGAGCAATTTTTTGATTAGTGCTTTTGTGAACAAGAAACAATTAACAAGTGGCTCTATCCCATCTCCCCCCTTTCCCCGTCGCGATATAACCTTAAACGGTTGAAAACGACGTCAAACACCGAATAAATAAAGAAAGAAAGTCTGCAAAATATCTTTGACCATTATTGAGAAACCTTTTCCTAGACATACTTGCATAAAACATTTGAGAGAATCAACATTTTGCTAAAGTTTTTCTCACTGTTTTTATCATTGGTATATTGTACAACATTCAGGAATTTCCCCCAAGCTTGAACAGACAGGTGAAATCTATTTTTACGATAAAATGTGCATGCTAGTGAAGCTGACATTTTTACAGATGTGATATACGTTTTTGAAAAAATTATTTATTAATTTGATTAATTTGTTTTATTCTGTAGCAACATTGTTTATAGTAAAAGTTATTTCCTTAAAATCTCTTAGGTTGTGATTGTAAAATATTTATGTTATCAATGTCAACACAGAAGGCACAAGTACTTAAAAGGATATTGTCTGCCTGTAGAAGAATTTCTTTTAACAACAACAAAAGTTGTTGTGTTTTTGCTTAGTTTAAGGAATTGTCAAGTTGGTTTCCAGGTAACAAGAGTCTTTGAGCAAAGCTCCAGAACTGAACAAAAGTAGTTGTGCTTACCAATTAATTTTATTAAATTTAGATGAGAATCATTTTTCTGTATTTAGTAGTCAGAAAATGCAGAACATTTATGTTCCATTACCATGTGTGTGTGTTTTAACAGTTTGTGTAAAATACTTGTGTTATTACATTGGATGGTACCGTGTTTTTTTTACCTCATTGAGATAATTAATAAGAATCCACCCTTCTGTTTTACACTTGTCATAGTTTGTATATTCATAGAAACTGTAGTGCTTACAAGAGAAGGCAAGTTTTTGTTATTTAGAATTGATATGTGTCTTTTGATTACATCAAGCTACAAAAATGTAAACACACTGCAGAAATGTAAACATTTCCAGGTCCAATCTTTATCATAAAATCTTTATTGAATTGGATTCTGATTATAAGAATATTTTCATTTGGTTTGTGTATCCCCTGTCTTTTCTGTCTGAAAGTGAGAGACGTGCTTCAGATACTTTGAGGAAAGTCTTTCTTTGACAATGCAACAGACAAGGGGGTACATGTAATGATGTATCATCAAAAATTACGACGCTTGGAGTTTGCGAGTTGACTTGAAAGGGTACAGTGTTGTTGTTTTTGCTTGATATTTATCTGTTGTTCATTTCCTCAAACGTTCTTCTTTTGCAATATAACATATGTTACAAAGCTACATAAAGTATTAAGTACTGTTATATCAGAGTTTGTTTGTTTTCAGCTAGAAGAACAGGAAAATAAAGGCGGGAAAGTCCTTCCAAGCATTCTTGCTTTTTTTTCTTCTCAATGTATCGGTCACAAATCACTTTACATGTAGAAAGTGAAAACTGGTTTAAGGTGGACTGATTGGCGTTCCCCTCCAGATAATGCAAACTTGTTTCACAGCGCAGCAGCTCTTGTCTTGGTAGAACATCTTAATGTTGAATGATTGGGACTGGTACCTCAGTTGGGGGAGCGCTGGACTTGTACTCCTCGGGTAACAGTTTCGAATCCAGGCCGGGATGGCCATGGGTCAACTTTAGGTAATGAATCAGAGATGGTAGCCATGTCACATAACTAACTAAAGGGGGGAGTTAACGTCCTCTCAGAAAATGTTTCTATTTGGGACAAGAATTGGTGATACGCTAAGGATGTCACATAAACAACCTGTGTCATATAAGCAACCTGTCATTCTGCCAAAAGTTGCAGGTGGCTGATATCATCTAAACGCATGCATCTGGATAGCGCGACTCATGTTGCTGCTACCTTTCTGTTGGGAGGGTACCACTAATTTCAAGCAAAGGGATGAAATGAAATGAAATGATGTAGAGTGTTCTTTATTAACATGCAAATGGTAACAGTAAACTTTGCTCCAGCTCAAGCGTAATCAGTATTTTCTCTGCACAGTATCAGTGGAGGATTGCTTTTTGTTTGTTTGGTTGATTTTGTTTGTTTGGTTGATTGTTTTTCTGTTTCTATGACTTACAATCACTGACCACTGCCTTGTTCCATTGTACATTTGCATGATTTCTGATGTCAGTAATGGCTGTCATTGTGGGATCTGTTACATAATGCATGTAGATCTGGGTGCACGTTATGCACACAAAGGAAAGATAGGCAGTAATGGGATTGCATACAGGCGGTTGTCCTGGAGAAACTGTTTTTTACAGTCTGTCTCTTACCCCCCACGGGTTAGGGGGAAGAATTTACCCGATGCTCCCCAGCATGTCGTAAGAGGCGACTAACGGATTCTGTTTCTCCTTTTACCCTTGTTAAGTGTTTCTTGTATAGAATATAGTCAATGTTTGTAAAGATTTTAGTCAAGCAGTATGTAAGAAATGTTAAGTCCTTTGTACTGTAAACTTGCATTCTCCCAGTAAGGTCATATATTGTACTACGTTGCAAGCCCTTGGAGCAATTTTTTGATTAGTGCTTTTGTGAACAAGAAACAATTAACAAGTGGCTCTATCCCATCTCCCCCCCTTTCCCCGTCGCGATATAACCTTCGTGGTTGAAAACGACGTTAAACACCAAATAAAGAAAGTCTGTCTCTTGCCCCAGCAAGGGATCAAACTCAACCCTAGAAACACTGCAGAACAGTGCAATAACCACTGGGCCATAACCCCTGTCACACCGAGTTTGATGTTGGTTCAGTAAACGTGTTGCCATTCATGCTGTAATGCCCACACGTCTTGACCCCTCTGTTTTTTCTTGACAGCTATTTTGAAAGTTGCCAGCAGGAATGAGGTGCTGTTTTGCAACGCATGTCTTGAAATCAATACGTAAAGGCTGGAGAAGGGTTTTGGGTTGACAACTTTCATCAAAGCGGAAGATTTGAACGCTGTAGAAGACGTGTACACAGCTTGAATGGTGCAGCTTGATAGACCACGTTAAGGCGTGCACAATTTTCCTTGTTCTATCAGTTATTTATACAATTCATAATCATTTATGATCTTATCTTGTTGCTATTCACATAATCATGTCTTATTTTGCTTCTTGTAATACACAGTTTTTTGTTTTTGTGAGGCACTTTACCCTTTTCTTCTATGGTTCTTTTTTTGTTTGTTTTGCTGATGTATATCTTGATGAGAGATCTGTATTCTGTGATGATAGTTTATTGCGAAATGGTTTATATGTTCTGTGAATTATTTTGTGTTATATACACAGGGTTTTTATTGATACTAATCGAGGCAAGTTTATGTATGTACAGATGGTTTTGTGAAATACTCATCGCAGGTTATGTTGCATGTTTATGATAGTACATGTATCAGTCACAGCATTCGGATTGTTCAGATTATTGAATGGTAAGGTCAGTAAATGATAAGGTTGCTCGAATGTCTTTACTGGCAAAAAAGGAAACCTCAAACCGACATACTGCCAATGTTCGAAAGTCAATGGTCATAAATAGGGGAGGTTAATTTATGGATTGTTTGTTTCAAAACATGGTCAATAATAGTCACAGATTATCGGCTTATAAGTCTTGAAAATGGTTAAACAACATATATACAACAGACACAATCATTCCCATTTCCGTATTTATGTGTTGTTTACTCACTTGAGAAACTTGACCATTTATGTCTGTTTTTGATTGTGTTCTGATTTGAATGTTACATAAATAAACCTTTCTTGCCTTTCGAACCTTGCCTTTCCTATCAGTAAAGAGGAGAACAGATGCCGATCCCACTCAGAGATTTGTTTTACAGATTAGTTCAGATCTGCCTACCATTTGGAAAACTCTGTTTTGAGATTCTAAAGGATTCAAAACATTAGCTGATAATTATTAGGAAAGTGTTTCAAAGTAAAAGGAATAAATAATTGTTGAAATAAGGATGGAGGATTGATGGCAGCCAAAAAAACGGAAGATTGGCCACATGTTACACAATAACATCTAAAACAAATAAATACGGCAGTTATGAGTACGGCTGCTAAACTATTTTGTCCTCTGCTAAAGCTTTTAAAGCATATCAGAAAAACTGTCTAGAGTTACTGCTACAATGGAAGGTTTGTGTATGTTAAGTTCCAAAATGCACTCTTTCAATCATTCATTTAATGTACTGCTTTTACTGTAATATGGAGTTTTGGAGCATCATCATTGTAACGAAGTTTGTCGTGAAACATGAAATGTCTGATTTGTCTTTCAAAGCTTATATCAATAAACTATGAGAAAGAATGCAATGTTGGCTGGAGAGAAAGACGGAGAGAGAGAGAGAGCACATCACATCTTTATCCGCTATATGTAGCTTGCTGCTCAGCTGAACTTGGAAGTAACCATCTTTATTCGGAATCATTCATACTCACAGCAGACACACATAGACTTGAAAAAAAAACATTGACATATATTGAAATCAAATTATTTATTTGTTCAATTCACAGTAATATTCATTCAAAGGACAAATCATTCAAGCAGCTAATAAGAGGACAAGCAACCAAATCCCTTCCAGAGTGTAAGTAACAATCTTTTTTAAATTGTAAAAAGGCCTATCCACTCACGGTTTCTGTTTGAGTCAACCATGCTAACATTTTCATTGTGAAACTGGTCCGATAATATGCAAAAAAATTTTTTACTCCTCTTAGCGTCATGAAAGTAAACTAATCAATAAATCAAGCTGTCTCAAATTTTTACTGCATTTCTTCATACCATAGGGACAGAAAAGCCAACATCACATTAAAATGATACCAAACGCAACAAGAGTGACAGTTCTTATTGTTTGAATCATAGTCAGGTAAAAATGTTATTCATATCGTAACGTATATGTTTGGCTGTTTACATACAGCAAGGTTACAAACTTTGCTTGACAAATACTTGTAAGTCTGTTAAACATTAGGATGCATGCAGACATACACAGAATCACTCAGTCAGCACTCTGAAATTGAAATAGAACTCAAACTTCTCTCCCCCCCCCCCCCCCCCCCCAACAAACACACACACACAGACAGAATCATGATATCATGGGTGTGCAGAAAAATAATCCTTCCCCACATCACTCTCACACAAGAAAAATATCAAGTCAATGGGGGAAAAAAATCACTTCGTTCTAACAACCCGTCTAGCTTTACTTTTGTTTTTGTACACCTCCTGGAGCTGTTTCCTGACCTGGGGGTTGACCAGCTGCTGGTTGTACTTGATGTAATGGTCAGGCAAGATCTGGCCGTAGTGCGTTCCAGGCAGCATGCGATCGAATGGAGTCAGGACGTGGCGCTTCTTCAGAAACCTTCTCCACAGAAGTTCAATGCCGCCCTGTGTCCTCAGTTTTCTCTCGATGCCGTGCTTGTTGACACGTTTCCATGCACTGGGTCTGTAGTAGATTTGAGCTCTGCCACGGGTGTGTGTGAGTGCAGGTGTGCTTGCGGAGAGGAAAGGTGTGACTTGATGAAGCAGTCTTGCTTGGGGAAGCAGAGAGACACCGCCCTGACGCAAACATACACCGGTTTTAGGGAGGGCAAATGGACTGTTACTGTTAGTTTGGAGTTGTGTGTTTCTTGTAGCTGAAGTGGGCAGCGTGGAAAAGGAGTTCACTCTTGCATATCCAAGTGTAGAAGTTTGTTTCATGGTGGAGAGAAAGCTTTTCAACGTGCCCATCCGTGGCAAGCTGCAGACGAGGCATCTGAAACAATTACATTCATTGACAAATTGAACTATAATTCAAAGTAAAAAACACACTAATGTGCAAACTAGTGCAAAACTGAATGCATGAATACTCGATCGCCAGCTATCTTGTCCCCAAAGTGCATGGATGCATTTAACTATTCCTAATTTTATTGTTAGTGTTCTGGCAGAAGAAAATGATGGTCTTTACCAAGAAGAGTAACGCTTGTCACTAATCACATGGTACTGGCCGGTGGCTCTTATAACATTTTCAAACAAGTTTTCTATCCCAACATACAATCCTTATAAGCGATCCACTGATCATGCTACACATACTATATATTCAGAAACTGCCATGAAACACTCATATTTTTTTGCAAGAATGGGTTTGTTGATGTATGACTGTTTTTACCCCGCCATTTAGGCAGCCATCCACCAATTTTGAAGGATGCATGCTTGGTATGTTCGTGTTCGATCCATAACCCACTAAACTCTGACATGGGTTACTGGATCTTTTCTGTCTTTACTTGCGTGTACACACAAAGGGAGATAAGGCACATAAATTGACCTAAAAGATTGGAAAAATCTCCACCCTTAACCCACCATGCAGACGCGGTGAGGATTGAACACTGATCCGTGTCTCTAGCCACAGCCTTCTTTTAACAAAATTGTTAATAATATACAGTACAACGAATTTGACCCCATGAATGTTATGTACCTAAGGTCGATCATCAGTACTTCGGAAGGTATTGGTGGGGGTGGTCAGTGCGGAGTTAATGCGAGATCAACAAGGCCAAATACGAAAGCTGACAGTACAACGAATTTGACCCCATGAATGTTATGTACCTAAGGTCGATCATCAGTACTTCGGAAAGTATTGGTGGGGGTGGTCAGTGCGGAGTTAATGCGAGATCAACAAGACCAAATACGAAAGCTGGTCTCCGGTGAAAATTAACATTGTTACACCGGCTGACGTTATCCTTCATTCTAAGGAGCTCCTTGGGACAGCATGTTTGGAAGTACAGGACACCGAATTAGTTAGCCTACAGTTGTGATCTGATCTGAGCACCACAGCTGTCGTCCCAAACATGTCATAAAGTAAACTGAAATAGGTCTGAATTCAATCACACAATGCTTACTTTGCAGCGTTGTACAACTGGCTGCTCATCTTTGACAGACGAAAAATTTCGCACAGGTTAGAACCGGAAGCAGCACCTCAAGGTCAGTGTCACGCTTCGGATGACTAAATACCGCAAACATTTTTGTCCTTTTAAAAAAAAAATGTTTTAACCCCTTTCGCTACTAGCCCCCTAGAGGGGTCACTTCCTGTTTTGTATCTTGCTTTTCTGTTTGCACAAATATTTTCAAATTAGTTTTGATTTTGTCCGCCATCGTATTAACTTCTTTCTTGTTTCCCCGGCTTGGACATCTATGTCAGTCTCTGGTTAATATAAGCTCAGTAATGCCTGAGACTTCGGTACGTCAATGTTAAATATTGTATTTCATCAGAGACATATGTCTATCATATATCATGATACAAAAATTGAATAATATTTTGTTTAAACCAACACTGAAAGCTCACGAATCACTGATTCGGCATTGACGAGGGCCGCAAAGAGGGGGGTATCATCACGATCACGTGAAGGGAAATTTTAGCTTTCACGATCACAGTTACCTTGATTTTTGTTTTCACGATCACAAACACCTTGACGAATAGAGGATCATAGAGTGATACAGCTGTGAAAAATGTACGTTGAAAATAAAATGCTTTGCAATAATGCCCATCACGATCACGAAAACAAATGACTGACTATCACGATCACGAAACTTGATTTTTTTGTCATCACGGATCACGGGCAAAGTCCCATCACGATCACAGAAATGGAAATTTCGGCAATCACGGTCACAGAAAGGTCAAAAAACGCCAATCACGATCACGATTTTAAACCCTTTGGGGGCCCTCATTGACTCTCAGTGTGAAATTCCGGAGTTCGCGAACCAAGCAACGTCAGTAGGCGCTACGCCGGTCAGTCACAGTGAGTGAATCACGTGGCTGGTCCCGAGGCCAGAAGCAGCATTAGTTTACAAAATGCAGTATATTATATTGGAACCCTCCTTATAAGACCTCCAAAACTCTGAGAAATTCAGGTCTTAAAAAGGAGGGAGTCTTAAAATGGGGGGTGGGTCTTAAAAGGGGGGTTCCGGGTCACGGTGTCCATAGGCACGGTCACTGCTGAGTCGCTCATCATCAGCAGTCCTCGCGCTGTTGCCAAAAAACAAGTCTTTCTGATTCTTAAACTCCATTAATCTTTCTCCATAAAAGCAAAGACCACAGTTCTTTGAATTAGAAGAAAACGGGTATAGCTTCACTGTGATTGTGGCAAATGTTAGAAAACGATATTATGTCTTTCCGCCCACAAGCTCCTGTGTTTCTGCCCATGAGAAAACCGATAGGCTATTCACAGGAAAGAGCCTGACTGAAGAGAAACATTGTTGTGGTCTGCCGTGCTCAAAAACATTTAAACGACCACGCGATTTGTATAATCATTCCAACAGTGTGCATACCAGGGCCGGACTAGGCTAAGAGGAGGGGGGGGTTGCCAGTGGTGGTCCAGGGGGATGTCCCCCCTGGTGGGGGTCAGGGGGCGAAGCCCCCTGAAGCTGATGGGTAGGTCATATTTTGAGATAGGAAAATGGTCGCTCCTTGCATGAAACGGCATAAAATAAACAATAATAAAAAATGTTTTAAATAAGTTAGGTACATGTTTAGGCTAGGGGGGGGGGGGGGGGTTCCGCAACCCCCATAACCCCCCCGGTAGTCCGGCCCTGCATACCAAGCTCAAACCACACAAGTGCAACGCATGTGGAAAAGCATACGCCAGTACTGAGCAGGTCATTGAAATCGTCGAGGCATGTATGACACAAAGAAACCATGAAAACGCATAAGTGACCCTGGCCTTCTTGTGGAAAGACATTTGCAAAAAGAAAGTACATGCTTGATCATGAAAAAAGGCACACGGGGAAAACTCGCTACAGCTGTGAGAGGTGTTTTCGCGAGCAAATTCGCCATCACTGATCAGGCATTTGAGACAATGTTTTAAGTAGATGTCTACGTCTACACTTAAATGTACGAAATTTTTGTTTTGATAAGAGCCTTACGATCGAGCGTTGTATTTTTTTCATTCTGTAGAGCATGATTGTTTCTACACTTCCAATGTGCAACTAAGATGCTGATTAAGCAATGATTTTCGTTTTTAATTGGAGCCTTACGAGCGTCACTTTTGTGTGTATTATTTTGTTTTGTTTAGTAGAAATGTCTGTTTCTATTCTTCCAATTTGCAACTAGGCTGCTGACTGAAAAATGATTTTGTTGGCAATGTAGCACAATTCATTTGCTCTGACCAAGATCGCCTTTAATTTGTACCACCTCACACACACACACACACACACACACACACACTCACACACACACACACACACACACACACACACACACACACACACCCTACTTCTTCACTTGAAATTGCTGGACATTTTATTTTGTTTGCATCAAACACGACTGATTTAAAAGATTTTTGTTTTCTTTCCCGATAAGAGTTTTACCTTTGCTTTTGAAGAATTGACTCGGCGATGGGATCCCTTTAACATCTGTCTGTACGTACGATCTTTTCCCAGTCTGTGAATTTAGTCTGAGGGGCATTAACAGCGTAGTCATTAATGACATCTTAAAAGAGCTCATGATCAAAGTGCCAATAGTAGCATCTGAAATATATGACTGTGTTAAACTGTAACAAAGAAAGAACAAGCCTGAGTTACTGACTTGACTAAAGATGCAAACCTCCCACTCAAGTTTTTTTGAGTGTTTGTGCATAAATAACACTCCGCCTAAATTTCAAACACTGCTTGGTGCAGACTGACAAGGCTTTTGGGGGGGGGGGGGGGGGGGCAAATCAGCGAAGTGGCGAAGCCACAAGCGCGCGCCTGCTAGGGGGGTCCGGGGGCATGCTCCCCCGGAAAATGTTTGAAAAACGGTTAAAATCTGTGCAATCTGGTGCATTCTGGGCCTTGTTTTGAGGGTTAAGAGCAGCATTGTTTTGTGCTAAAACTAGTAAAAAAAAACCCCACTCAAAGCAAGGTACATGCTTTTTCCAGGGGTGGGGTTCCGGAACCCCTGGAACCCCCCCCCCCCCCCCCGGCCCTGGTCTGGGTACGTATATGTCACAAACTGGATGTGAGTAAGGTATTTCAGTGGAGATAAGTTGGGTTTTGTAAAGACGTCCTGATTTTAACCTCCCTAAAGAATGGATTGTGATGCGTAGACAGGTTAGAAGCGATATCACGGGTTTCGTGTGATTCACGAGGAAATAGCCCTGGCTTGACAGAGTTGTGTTTACGAGTTTGAGCAATATAGCTGGTTTTGAACTAAGAGCTTCACATCGTCTTAAACTCTAAACCGAGGAGGCTGGTTTGTCGGTGTCGGTTTGTTCTGGGAACAAGCACTCCTTCTTGAGACGGGTCTCTTAAGGTAAATGATTTATTATGTATATTATTGAAGCTTGACTACATAGCTGGAATGTAAATGTTAGTGTATGCAAAGTGCACTAAATTCTAGAGTGAAGTCGGTTTTCAGTACGGCAAAGAGGATTCTCGTTGGGATTGTATTACGGTTTTGTTGGGTAATTTCTTGAACCGAATATTGTTACGCATTTATGTTATGTTAAGATGTTGATGCTATACTGTTCAAAAAAAGAAACGCATAGCTTGTAATATTTGGTTAATTTAGTTATATGGCTACAAGGATATCCACCAAACTGCAGAAAATGTTTATCTGGTCGTCGACCTTTCGTCCATTGCCACAAGTGAGCTCTGCACGTGACGCATGCGTTATCAGTGGCTACAATGTCAAAATTGCTCATTTGGCATGACCACTCGTCATGCTTCAGTGTAATCTCGTGAAACTCGGGGAATATTGAGCTCTCACCATGTCTTCCAAAACCCATAAAAGCGGATTGTTCGCCACAAAGAAATCAGACGACAATTCAGCGACGAAAGATGGCCCGATTGAGCAGAGAAGACCGCCAAATTGCATTGGGTCGTTTACAAGCAGGCCAAAGTCAAAGTGCAATCGCCAGGCACTTCCACGTGTCCCAGAGCACCATCAGTAGACTGTGGGTCAGGTTTCAAGCCACTGGCTCCGTTGCTGACTTGCCACGAGCGGGAAGACCAAGGGCGACAACTGCTGTTCACGACCGCTTCATACGGCTCCGCCACCTCCGGAATCGTTTCCTGTCGGCCTCATCTTCTGTCCAGGCTCTCCCCGGGCCACACCGACTATCGGACCAGACCGTGCGGAACCGCCTCCATGAAGCTGGTTTGAGAGCTCGCAGACCTCACAGAGGAGCTGTCCTCACCCGCCGCCATCGCCAGAATCGAGTGCAGTGGGGCAACCAGCACCTTCGCTGGACCGTCCGGAATCACTGGAGACACGTGTGGTTCAGCGACGAGTCCTACTTCCTGCTCCAGCGACATGATGGTCGGAGGAGGGTCTACCGGAGAGTAAACGAACGTTACGCGCCCAACTGTGTGGATGAGGCACCCGTTCATGGTGGTGGAGGCGTCATGGTGTGGGGGGCGATCAATACCGCTGGAAGGAGCACCCTGGTGCACGTCCAAGGGCGCATAACTGCCCAGCGATACGTGGAGGAAATTCTGCGCCCACACGCCCTTCCTCTTCTGGCTGACCAGGATGCCATATTCCAGCAGGACAACGCTCGCCCGCACACAGCACGACTCACCACCCAGTTCCTCACCGACCACCATGTCCAGGTGCTTCCCTGGCCATCCATGTCGCCAGACATGAACCCGATAGAACACATCTGGGATGAATTGGACAGACGTGTGCGCAGGCGAGAAGCGCCGGCAAATCACCGCGATCTATTGCAGGCACTTCAGGAGGAGTGGGACACCATCCCACAGCAAGATATCCGGCATCTGATCCAGTCCATGCCCAGAAGGTGCCGGGCAGTTGTTGCTGCTCAAGGCAGTCACACCCCCTACTGACTTGACAGCCTCGGCACCCAATCGTATTGATTGACTGATTGATTTGAAGATGCAAATGAACTGTGTGTGCATTCAACTGTGTCCATACCAAATTTCAAACAAATAATCTAAATATTGGATTTTCTGTTAATTTTTTCAAAAAATAAAACAAATTTGGCAAGTAGCAACTATGCGTTTCTTTTTTTGAACAGTATATGTATGGTAGTGTCATTAATGGATTAAGTGATCCATGGGTTAAGTATAGCTTGGATATTGACTGTGGACGGAATGACATACTGACTCGGACATGAAATGGTGTCAGAAGTACGTGTGTAATGTTTAGTATGGAATGTGAATGTAGAATGAACGTGACGAGAGATGATACACGACTGTTGAGAAAGAAGAGATGGTTTAAGAGAATGTCATATTAAGACTTGGGTTAATTCTTTAGGAGTTTCCATGACGGTGTCCGGGGTTTGGAACCCACACTGGAGAGAGTTCGTGACGATGTCAGGACAAGAAGTCACATCGGCGAAGGTGGATGGACGGTGGAGTCCCCATCAACACTGGGCATTGAGACGAACCAGTACGTCAGTTTCGCTAAGGGCGAAACAGTGTTTTCTCGGGGAGGAACTTGAGAACGGATAACGTAATCATCATGGATAACGTTTGCACAAGAATGTGTAAAGGACGGCATGAAGTGAGAACTACGAACTCGTGAGTGTCTGTCAGCATCCTAGTAGGCCTATTGAGTGTTATATATATGTAATCACATGCATTGAGTGATTATGATACGACTATGTGAACTGTGTGTTCGAGAGTGGTGATTTGTATTTCTGTATTGATGTGAAGAATTGTGTTGTAATTTGTGAGGGAATAAGTCTGTATCCTCCCAAATTAATAGAAAATAACTTTTTTATTCGCTTATTTCACTTCATGACAGTATATTAGGCGTAATTAACGTGTCTCCACCGTGGTATGTGAGACTTTCAGGGCTGGTGTGTCTGTCGCGCGCGTGGATTGTGTGTGTGTGCTTGATGCACATGTTATTGTGTGTGTAGGTGTGAGCATAGACCTATATTAGGTCCCTGGTGTGAGTAAGGGTGTGTGTGTGCCTGTCTGTCTATGTTCGTGTGAGTGTTTTGTGTGTATGTGTGTCTGTGCGTGCGTGTGTATGTGTAAAAGAGAAGAGTGTAACAGTGTGTGTATGAGTGCGTGTGTGTAAGAGATATAGAGTGTGTGTGTGGCTGTCTGTTGATGTGCGTGTGAGTGTGTGTGTGTGTGTAACTTGGGGTGTGTGTGTGAGAAGGAGGGATGGCTGATTTGTTTCGCTGGGGGTGCCTTGGGAGGTTGACGACTGTGCCAAAGGCATTGCACTTCTACTTAATGTATTTACATTTTTTGGTGCTTTTTAAGACACAAACACAGACATATCATTTAGCGCAAACATGCAAAACAAGAGATCAAGGACTTGATGGATTCATTTCAGTTTATTTCATAAACCCCACATAGATGTAGTTATTATCCATCAATATTGACTAGCAAATTAGAGAAGTAATATCTGCTGCTCTAAAGTTGACCGGGTAGACCAGACATACATATATGTACTAAGTTTTCGATATACATGTACTTGTACCACAACAACAAAAAATCAACTCTCTTTAGTTCAGTCCAAAATCAGGGTAAAAGTACTACATGTGTATATTGATATACAGACTCAGCAATGTACATCCAAAATCAGCAGTTATATAATGTTCATATAAACTCAGTAATTCAATTCCCTTAAATGTGTCTAAGGTTATTGGTGGCCCAGTTTTGCTCTACGCTGCTTTCCATATATTTCATGTGAATATTGGGTGATTGTGTCTGCTACAATTTTCCAGTGTAAACCTCACTAATTGCAAAGTCAAGCCGTGATGGCTGTAGTTTGGATGGCTGTAGTTTGGGTTACAAAGGTATCACCCAAACAAAATTAACACCGATTTTGATAGTTCCCTAGTTTGTAAAACATTTTGCACATGAACCCTGAACAAGCCATAGTAAAGATTGTCTGAACATCATAAAAGATTGTCTGAACATCATAAAAGCAAGTAAACTTCTCCCTGTCAACTTGCTTTTGATACAAAGTGTCAAGTTTTAACGCAGGTTCGAACTTTAAAGTCTACAGATCAGAATATGTTCATGGCAGCACCATTGTAAAAACCTATCAACAGCATGCAATAGTGGTGTAACATCTGGAGCTACATATAAATTGTAGGATACACCTTAATGACAAGAAAAACAAGAGGAACAATGAATGCTTGTACACAATTCAGTAAGCTACTTAAGTTTCAAAGCGTGCAAAACCCCAGCCGTATACCTATCTCCATTTCATGCTTTACACCATGTACAGCAGCTGATTCATTTCACATAAAATTTGCTCTTGCTTTTGTTCTTGCTTTTGTGTGTGTGTGTGTGTGGTCCTAACACCTGTTCCTTGTCTTGGTGTGTTCTTGCTTTTTTAACACATTTTTTCTTTCCTCTGCTTTGGAAATCTGCAGAATGACATGCATAACACAGCTAAGATTAGTTTCTTAGTAATTGTGTGACCTCATGTGATAGTTAAAGCGTACTATTTTGCACTTAACAAAGGCTCCGTTAACAGGATCACTAGTAAGATAAAGTTATCTTCAAGTCTGCTTGTGACTTTTAAGAGACTTCACTGTTCATTTTCCCCCTGCACCTCCGTAGTCAAATGCAGCATGAAGAATAGGTGTCAGGGAGGAGCTTAGACACCCAGCAATATTAGCAGTACATTAAATTACATATTCTTGACTATGAGAGTTGGGCAAGTATATTAATCAAATGAAAATTTATTATTGAAATTTTCGATTTTCACAACACTAAAACAAATGTGTGCACAAAAGCATTTGGGGAAATTTGCAAATAAGGAAACAAAACCAGAAAAAAAACCACACCTGAAGAACAAGAACAACATATATAAAAAGGTTACCGGTACATTCTTTCATTGATACACAAGAGTATGTGGATTTGTTTTAAGAGTCTATCTACTTTACAATAACAATTTTGAGATTCATATTAGCTGTGGAAATCTGATTATATGTACTAGGAAATGTCTATTTTTCATCAAGTGTTTTAAAAAGTTTCATCTAAACTACAGTAAAACCTGCATCTAGCGGACCCTTATTTCGGCGGACACCTTAGCATAACGGACACTTCAAGTGAGGACGGATGTATTTTACTCTCAAAAACACCTTAAAAGAGCGAACACCTCAAAGGCGTGGACGCGGACACCCTTTTTTGGTCCCGATTGGGTTCGTTAATTGTCAACAACGGACAAACCCTTGAAGCAGACCGCTTTTAGCACACCACGACTCACCGCCCAGTTCCTCACCGACCACCATGTCCAGGTGCTTCCCTGGCCATCCATGTCGCCAGACATGAACCCGATAGAACACATCTGGGAGGAATTGGACAGACGTGTGCGCAGGCGAGAAGCGCCGGCAAATCACCGCGATCTATTGCAGGCACTTCAGGAGGAGTGGGACACCATCCCACAGCAAGATATCCGGCATCTGATCCAGTCCATGCCCAGAAGGTGCCGGGCAGTTGTTGCTGCTCAAGGCAGTCACACCCCCTACTGACTTGACAGCCTCGGCACCCAATCGTATTGATTGACTGATTGATTTGAAGATGCAAATGAACTGTGTGTGCATTCAACTGTGTCCATACCAAATTTCAAACAAATAATCTAAATATTGGATTTTCTGTTAATTTTTTCAAAAAATAAAACAAATTTGGCAAGTAGCAACTATGCGTTTCTTTTTTTGAACAGTATATGTATGGTAGTGTCATTAATGGATTAAGTGATCCATGGGTTAAGTATAGCTTGGATATTGACTGTGGACGGAATGACATACTGACTCGGACATGAAATGGTGTCAGAAGTACGTGTGTAATGTTTAGTATGGAATGTGAATGTAGAATGAACGTGACGAGAGATGATACACGACTGTTGAGAAAGAAGAGATGGTTTAAGAGAATGTCATATTAAGACTTGGGTTAATTCTTTAGGAGTTTCCATGACGGTGTCCGGGGTTTGGAACCCACACTGGAGAGAGTTCGTGACGATGTCAGGACAAGAAGTCACATCGGCGAAGGTGGATGGACGGTGGAGTCCCCATCAACACTGGGCATTGAGACGAACCAGTACGTCAGTTTCGCTAAGGGCGAAACAGTGTTTTCTCGGGGAGGAACTTGAGAACGGATAACGTAATCATCATGGATAACGTTTGCACAAGAATGTGTAAAGGACGGCATGAAGTGAGAACTACGAACTCGTGAGTGTCTGTCAGCATCCTAGTAGGCCTATTGAGTGTTATATATATGTAATCACATGCATTGAGTGATTATGATACGACTATGTGAACTGTGTGTTCGAGAGTGGTGATTTGTATTTCTGTATTGATGTGAAGAATTGTGTTGTAATTTGTGAGGGAATAAGTCTGTATCCTCCCAAATTAATAGAAAATAACTTTTATTCGCTTATTTCACTTCATGACAGTATATTAGGCGTAATTAACGTGTCTCCACCGTGGTATGTGAGACTTTCAGGGCTGGTGTGTCTGTCGCGCGCGTGGATTGTGTGTGTGTGCTTGATGCACATGTTATTGTGTGTGTAGGTGTGAGCATAGACCTATATTAGGTCCCTGGTGTGAGTAAGGGTGTGTGTGTGCCTGTCTGTCTATGTTTGTGTGAGTGTTTTGTGTGTCTGTGCGTGCGTGTGTATGTGTAAAAGAGAAGAGTGTAACAGTGTGTGTAAGAGATATAGAGTGTGTGTGTGGCTGTCTGTTGATGTGCGTGTGAGTGTGTGTGTGTGTGTAACTTGGGGTGTGTGTGTGAGAAGGAGGGATGGCTGATTTGTTTCGCTGGGGGTGCCTTGGGAGGTTGACGACTGTGCCAAAGGCATTGCACTTCTACTTAATGTATTTACATTTTTTGGTGCTTTTTAAGACACAAACACAGACATATCATTTAGCGCAAACATGCAAAACAAGAGATCAAGGACTTGATGGATTCATTTCAGTTTATTTCATAAACCCCACATAGATGTAGTTATTATCCATCAATATTGACTAGCAAATTAGAGAAGTAATATCTGCTGCTCTAAAGTTGACCGGGTAGACCAGACATACATATATGTACTAAGTTTTCGATATACATGTACTTGTACCACAACAACAAAAAATCAACTCTCTTTAGTTCAGTCCAAAATCAGGGTAAAAGTACTACATGTGTATATTGATATACAGACTCAGCAATGTACATCCAAAATCAGCAGTTATATAATGTTCATATAAACTCAGTAATTCAATTCCCTTAAATGTGTCTAAGGTTATTGGTGGCCCAGTTTTGCTCTACGCTGCTTTCCATATATTTCATGTGAATATTGGGTGATTGTGTCTGCTACAATTTTCCAGTGTAAACCTCACTAATTGCAAAGTCAAGCCGTGATGGCTGTAGTTTGGATGGCTGTAGTTTGGGTTACAAAGGTATCACCCAAACAAAATTAACACCGATTTTGATAGTTCCCTAGTTTGTAAAACATTTTGCACATGAACCCTGAACAAGCCATAGTAAAGATTGTCTGAACATCATAAAAGATTGTCTGAACATCATAAAAGCAAGTAAACTTCTCCCTGTCAACTTGCTTTTGATACAAAGTGTCAAGTTTTAACGCAGGTTCGAACTTTAAAGTCTACAGATCAGAATATGTTCATGGCAGCACCATTGTAAAAACCTATCAACAGCATGCAATAGTGGTGTAACATCTGGAGCTACATATAAATTGTAGGATACACCTTAATGACAAGAAAAACAAGAGGAACAATGAATGCTTGTACACAATTCAGTAAGCTACTTAAGTTTCAAAGCGTGCAAAACCCCAGCCGTATACCTATCTCCATTTCATGCTTTACACCATGTACAGCAGCTGATTCATTTCACATAAAATTTGCTCTTGCTTTTGTTCTTGCTTTTGTGTGTGTGTGTGTGGTCCTAACACCTGTTCCTTGTCTTGGTGTGTTCTTGCTTTTTTAACACATTTTTTCTTTCCTCTGCTTTGGAAATCTGCAGAATGACATGCATAACACAGCTAAGATTAGTTTCTTAGTAATTGTGTGACCTCATGTGATAGTTAAAGCGTACTATTTTGCACTTAACAAAGGCTCCGTTAACAGGATCACTAGTAAGATAAAGTTATCTTCAAGTCTGCTTGTGACTTTTAAGAGACTTCACTGTTCATTTTCCCCCTGCACCTCCGTAGTCAAATGCAGCATGAAGAATAGGTGTCAGGGAGGAGCTTAGACACCCAGCAATATTAGCAGTACATTAAATTACATATTCTTGACTATGAGAGTTGGGCAAGTATATTAATCAAATGAAAATTTATTATTGAAATTTTCGATTTTCACAACACTAAAACAAATGTGTGCACAAAAGCATTTGGGGAAATTTGCAAATAAGGAAACAAAACCAGAAAAAAACCCACACCTGAAGAACAAGAACAACATATATAAAAAGGTTACCGGTACATTCTTTCATTGATACACAAGAGTATGTGGATTTGTTTTAAGAGTCTATCTACTTTACAATAACAATTTTGAGATTCATATTAGCTGTGGAAATCTGATTATATGTACTAGGAAATGTCTATTTTTCATCAAGTGTTTTAAAAAGTTTCATCTAAACTACAGTAAAACCTGCATCTAGCGGACCCTTATTTCGGCGGACACCTTAGCATAACGGACACTTCAAGTGAGGACGGATGTATTTTACTCTCAAAAACACCTTAAAAGAGCGAACACCTCAAAGGCGTGGACGCGGACACCCTTTTTTGGTCCCGATTGGGTTCGTTAATTGTCAACAACGGACAAACCCTTGAAGCAGACCGCTTTTAGCACAGCACGACTCACCACCCAGTTCCTCACCGACCACCATGTCCAGGTGCTTCCCTGGCCATCCATGTCGCCAGACATGAACCCGATAGAACACATCTGGGATGAATTGGACAGACGTGTGCGCAGGCGAGAAGCGCCGGCAAATCACCGCGATCTATTGCAGGCACTTCAGGAGGAGTGGGACACCATCCCACAGCAAGATATCCGGCATCTGATCCAGTCCATGCCCAGAAGGTGCCGGGCAGTTGTTGCTGCTCAAGGCAGTCACACCCCCTACTGACTTGACAGCCTCGGCACCCAATCGTATTGATTGACTGATTGATTTGAAGATGCAAATGAACTGTGTGTGCATTCAACTGTGTCCATACCAAATTTCAAACAAATAATCTAAATATTGGATTTTCTGTTAATTTTTTCAAAAAATAAAACAAATTTGGCAAGTAGCAACTATGCGTTTCTTTTTTTGAACAGTATATGTATGGTAGTGTCATTAATGGATTAAGTGATCCATGGGTTAAGTATAGCTTGGATATTGACTGTGGACGGAATGACATACTGACTCGGACATGAAATGGTGTCAGAAGTACGTGTGTAATGTTTAGTATGGAATGTGAATGTAGAATGAACGTGACGAGAGATGATACACGACTGTTGAGAAAGAAGAGATGGTTTAAGAGAATGTCATATTAAGACTTGGGTTAATTCTTTAGGAGTTTCCATGACGGTGTCCGGGGTTTGGAACCCACACTGGAGAGAGTTCGTGACGATGTCAGGACAAGAAGTCACATCGGCGAAGGTGGATGGACGGTGGAGTCCCCATCAACACTGGGCATTGAGACGAACCAGTACGTCAGTTTCGCTAAGGGCGAAACAGTGTTTTCTCGGGGAGGAACTTGAGAACGGATAACGTAATCATCATGGATAACGTTTGCACAAGAATGTGTAAAGGACGGCATGAAGTGAGAACTACGAACTCGTGAGTGTCTGTCAGCATCCTAGTAGGCCTATTGAGTGTTATATATATGTAATCACATGCATTGAGTGATTATGATACGACTATGTGAACTGTGTGTTCGAGAGTGGTGATTTGTATTTCTGTATTGATGTGAAGAATTGTTGTAATTTGTGAGGGAATAAGTCTGTATCCTCCCAAATTAATAGAAAATAACTTTTTTATTCGCTTATTTCACTTCATGACAGTATATTAGGCGTAATTAACGTGTCTCCACCGTGGTATGTGAGACTTTCAGGGCTGGTGTGTCTGTCGCGCGCGTGGATTGTGTGTGTGTGCTTGATGCACATGTTATTGTGTGTGTAGGTGTGAGCATAGACCTATATTAGGTCCCTGGTGTGAGTAAGGGTGTGTGTGTGCCTGTCTGTCTATGTTTGTGTGAGTGTTTTGTGTGTCTGTGCGTGCGTGTGTATGTGTAAAAGAGAAGAGTGTAACAGTGTGTATGAGTGCGTGTGTGTAAGAGATATAGAGTGTGTGTGTGGCTGTCTGTTGATGTGCGTGTGAGTGTGTGTGTGTGTGTAACTTGGGGTGTGTGTGTGAGAAGGAGGGATGGCTGATTTGTTTCGCTGGGGGTGCCTTGGGAGGTTGACGACTGTGCCAAAGGCATTGCACTTCTACTTAATGTATTTACATTTTTTGGTGCTTTTTAAGACACAAACACAGACATATCATTTAGCGCAAACATGCAAAACAAGAGATCAAGGACTTGATGGATTCATTTCAGTTTATTTCATAAACCCCACATAGATGTAGTTATTATCCATCAATATTGACTAGCAAATTAGAGAAGTAATATCTGCTGCTCTAAAGTTGACCGGGTAGACCAGACATACATATATGTACTAAGTTTTCGATATACATGTACTTGTACCACAACAACAAAAAATCAACTCTCTTTAGTTCAGTCCAAAATCAGGGTAAAAGTACTACATGTGTATATTGATATACAGACTCAGCAATGTACATCCAAAATCAGCAGTTATATAATGTTCATATAAACTCAGTAATTCAATTCCCTTAAATGTGTCTAAGGTTATTGGTGGCCCAGTTTTGCTCTACGCTGCTTTCCATATATTTCATGTGAATATTGGGTGATTGTGTCTGCTACAATTTTCCAGTGTAAACCTCACTAATTGCAAAGTCAAGCCGTGATGGCTGTAGTTTGGATGGCTGTAGTTTGGGTTACAAAGGTATCACCCAAACAAAATTAACACCGATTTTGATAGTTCCCTAGTTTGTAAAACATTTTGCACATGAACCCTGAACAAGCCATAGTAAAGATTGTCTGAACATCATAAAAGATTGTCTGAACATCATAAAAGCAAGTAAACTTCTCCCTGTCAACTTGCTTTTGATACAAAGTGTCAAGTTTTAACGCAGGTTCGAACTTTAAAGTCTACAGATCAGAATATGTTCATGGCAGCACCATTGTAAAAACCTATCAACAGCATGCAATAGTGGTGTAACATCTGGAGCTACATATAAATTGTAGGATACACCTTAATGACAAGAAAAACAAGAGGAACAATGAATGCTTGTACACAATTCAGTAAGCTACTTAAGTTTCAAAGCGTGCAAAACCCCAGCCGTATACCTATCTCCATTTCATGCTTTACACCATGTACAGCAGCTGATTCATTTCACATAAAATTTGCTCTTGCTTTTGTTCTTGCTTTTGTGTGTGTGTGTGTGGTCCTAACACCTGTTCCTTGTCTTGGTGTGTTCTTGCTTTTTTAACACATTTTTTCTTTCCTCTGCTTTGGAAATCTGCAGAATGACATGCATAACACAGCTAAGATTAGTTTCTTAGTAATTGTGTGACCTCATGTGATAGTTAAAGCGTACTATTTTGCACTTAACAAAGGCTCCGTTAACAGGATCACTAGTAAGATAAAGTTATCTTCAAGTCTGCTTGTGACTTTTAAGAGACTTCACTGTTCATTTTCCCCCTGCACCTCCGTAGTCAAATGCAGCATGAAGAATAGGTGTCAGGGAGGAGCTTAGACACCCAGCAATATTAGCAGTACATTAAATTACATATTCTTGACTATGAGAGTTGGGCAAGTATATTAATCAAATGAAAATTTATTATTGAAATTTTCGATTTTCACAACACTAAAACAAATGTGTGCACAAAAGCATTTGGGGAAATTTGCAAATAAGGAAACAAAACCAGAAAAAAAACCACACCTGAAGAACAAGAACAACATATATAAAAAGGTTACCGGTACATTCTTTCATTGATACACAAGAGTATGTGGATTTGTTTTAAGAGTCTATCTACTTTACAATAACAATTTTGAGATTCATATTAGCTGTGGAAATCTGATTATATGTACTAGGAAATGTCTATTTTTCATCAAGTGTTTTAAAAAGTTTCATCTAAACTACAGTAAAACCTGCATCTAGCGGACCCTTATTTCGGCGGACACCTTAGCATAACGGACACTTCAAGTGAGGACGGATGTATTTTACTCTCAAAAACACCTTAAAAGAGCGAACACCTCAAAGGCGTGGACGCGGACACCCTTTTTTGGTCCCGATTGGGTTCGTTAATTGTCAACAACGGACAAACCCTTGAAGCAGACCGCTTTTAGCAGACGCTGGTCCGCCATCTTGGTTCTGCAAATACAATCTCGCTGGCGATGTAAACGGGCGAGAAGCTTATTTTGTAAGCCAATGACAGCACTTGAAAGAAGTTGATTTTTGTATGGTGCACGCTCATTGGTCGATGCCGTGAACTCACAAACATTTCGGGTTTCTACTTTCTGTACTGTGGTGCATCTTCGTCTCATCCTTCGTCTTCGTCTCATCATGCCAAAACGACAAATTTTGACTTTAGAAGAGAGTCGATGTCATAAAGACCGTTCGAAAAGTTGCTGATGAGCTGAATTGCGGAAAAACTCAAATTCCAACATAAAAGCTGATCGAACACAAATTCTCAGTCAGTGGGACTCCGGTGCCAGATCGACGGCAAAATGTGTTAAGAGAAGAAAAACAACCTATGATGAGTTGAACGAAGAATTCGAGTGGTTTTCAACAGCTCGATCAAAGAATCTTCCAGTGAATTGCACCTCTCTCTCTCTCTCTTTCTTTGAACAAAAAAAACAAAAAAAAACAAACTTGAGGGCTTCAAAACTTTTGAGTTTTAATAATCACTGTGTCAAAAAAGAATCAGTGACTTGGTGTGTTTTTTTCCAAAAAAATGTTGGCGCATTCATATTCATAAGAAAGGACACCTTGCTACAAAGGACAGTGGCAAGGCTCCCCAAGAGCGTCCTTTGCTCGCAGGTTTTACTGTAATGGAATTGATGCGCTTAAAGGTCCTTGTCTACATTTTTATACATAAATAGACATTTGACCATTAAAATGCTGAGTCTATTCCCAACAAATATAAAAAATGCACCCCCCTTCGATCAAGGACGAAGCAAGGGTAGCCGTTTGAAAATTCATTGTAGTAATCCAGCAAAGTAGGATATCCTTATTAGGGAAATGCCGAGGGCAAAACTCCTCTCGAATACCGTGCATTTCGTTCCTTTACAAAAAATCGTGGACAACCTCCAATACCCAGTGTCAAACTGTTGCTGTGATTGTGTGGGCGTAGCTGTCAGCATATAGTGACATGAATTGGATTGGTCGATATTTTTAGGCAAAGCACATGTTCTCAGCAAACAGAAAACAAAATATTGGAAGTGTCAGACACTACCCCAAAATAATTTTTATTTTTTTTACATGTATATATTTTTTCTATAACTTTTTTCCCCATGGTTCTTTCATCATCTGACAAATTTGTTATCAAAATCTAACCATAAGATTATTGAAACAAAGCAAAAATGTAGACGACCACCTTGAAGGGATTTCAGCATATCAACTGAGATACAGTGGAACCCCCTTTTAAAACTTGTGTGTGCGTGTGTCCATGAAATCATGACTGATTGAGCTAATCCTTCCTCTGCCTGTAGGACGTTAGCTGACGTCCTGGGAAACTTGCTTTAGCAGGTCATAAACTATTCAATAAACAACAAAGAAGATCAGCAACAAATAAACAATATGTGTGTGCATGGTGTGTTCATTTATACATCAAGGTAATTGTAAATTGTCAAGTCAGGTAAATACAAGTAATGCTTTGTATAGAAATATTTAACTGGAAGCCAACAAGCCAACAAATTAATTTTCATACTGTATGGAAAATAATTGTGTGAATATGGCATGCGTTTCATAATTAAAGTAGTGAATACTGTCCTTAATATCCTATCTTAGGCTCAACACACTGAAATCCAGACAAGATAAACTGAGGGGGGGAAGAATGCACAAAATCAAAAACCTCTATACTTGGTAACCAGTTGTAAACACTGAGTGACGAACTACATCATTCTACTGAAAAAAGTAGCATACATGGTAAACACTAGTGCTGACCATGTGTGCTATTTTTGCTAGTATATTCATGTAGTACAACAGTACAGGGGTACACAAGTATGCATGTATTATTATGTTGACGAAACTCGGCAATGTTGCTCACCATTTTGCTGATTTGATGACACTATTGTGCAATTTGTTGTCTCTGATTGATTCCAATAAACTAGCCACATACGTAACTTTGGTGACGAGAGGATCGATGCCATATACAGTTAGCATTTACTAATTTTGTTGCGATTGTCCATATTTATCCGTTTGCCTGTTTGACCTTGATCCGACTCGGTGTTTTAACGCTAATCCATGTGTTCTTCAATAACACGTTCATGGAGAGGTTAAAAACAGTTACTTCAAAACCAACAGCAGCACCACCGCCGGGACTTTCCCGATCAAATGCCAGTCGTGCATTTTTCATCCAAGAATCTCTCAGCTTCCTCGAATGTTCAACAAAATCTTAAAATTGGAGATGCACAAAAGTAAAAAAATCTTGTAAACTTGAAGGTTTTTGTAACTGACCAGCTGAAAGTTAATTTTTATCAATTCAAGAGTTGCTATTTAAGCCTCTCCTGGCTTTAAAACTGAAAACAGCACACACTTTTTTTTTTAGGGGGGGGGGGGGGGGGGATGAATGCACAAAATCAAAAACCTCTATACTTGAAGGTGTTTGGTTGCATCACTCTTGCTAGGGGGTCTACAAAAACAAGTGGTAAACAAATTTCAAGAAGGGTTTTAGAAGCGACTTAAACAAAAACTTAAAATTGGAGATGCACATAATTAAAAAAATCTTGTAAACTTGAAGGTATTTGATTTCATCACCTATTTTTGTCTTTGTTTAAAACAAATGTTTACTGCATTAAAGGAAAATCGCCATGCAAACAAAGCAAACACAGAAAATAAGTCACCTCCCTTGTACTACACATTTTTAGTTGTAGCTTATGATTTTATCATTGCAGATGGTATATTCTCAAATAATTGTTGAACCATCTATAGCTTGAACCAAATGGGAAACAAGTTTCAAGTCAGTTTGTTTCAATTAAACACATTCAAAAGGCTAACTGCTCAGGTTATAAAAAAAGGTTTAGACAAAAACAGAAACCGCCAGAGTTATATCCCTTGCTGATGCTATACACAGTCTTCTGATGCTGCTTTTCAATTCATCATTTCAGGAGTTATATTCTAAAATTATTGTTGAATCATGAATTAAAAGAGAAATATGTTAAAGTGTAATTTACTTGCAAACTTTCTAAAGGACTCAATGTATCAGAAGGTAAATACCACTGGTTCACAGATCAGAGGAATGCAAATTTTTTTCTACCTCACCACTGAAGGTCTCTGAATCCCTGCAAGTGGGGTATATAAAGTTGTGGGTGAGCTGAGTTTTCAAATAGATAGCAACTAAGATGCCACATTCTATGACAGCTTACTATTGCCAAAACCTAGGGTTACCATTATCACGTGAAAATGAGTAATTAAGTGTTAATTATTAATTTTCATTTTTGCCTCGTTTTCGGTCACAGTCGGACTTTAAGTGTCCACACTGAGAGGCTACGACGTCCGGCAAACATCGCTCTCACACTATTTCTGAAAGATCTTTTAATAGAAGGCCTTATCGAGCAAGTTATCCGACGGGAAGATGCATATCACAGTTTTCTGCAATAGCGCTTTCCTTAACGTTGTTTTGGGTATCTTAGAAAAGAATAATCGACCCCAAAAACTTTCGAATCGAAGCTGTTTTTAGCAGACAGACTTTTGATCAGCTATGGTCTCGCACTTTCACATATATATCTTTCAATATAATTCCTTATTCGACAAATTGTCGGGCAGACAGCTGTACCTCATATTTATTTACACTACTACACTCATACATCTGCTTTGTAGTGTATTAGTGAAGGACAATCGATCCAAAAATGTTCGAATTGAGAGAGGAAAAATGGCGTCTGGCCGGACGTGTGTTAAAGGTCCGACCACTAGCAGACGGCTCTCTTCGGTCTAGACTCACAGTCACACACTTTCACAAATATCTTTCGATAGAATTCGTTATTCAACAAGTTGTCGGACAGACAGTTGTATGTCACGGTTATCTACACATGCGCTCAGCTCTTATTGTTAATTTGCATCGGATTAAAGAACTATGGACCAGAAAAGTATTGAATCGAAGGATGTTTTGCTCTGGCCGGTGTAACAGTCGCGCATGCGCATTAAACCTCCACAGTCACGAGGCACATGAAAATTAGTAATTAACGCATGGGTGAAACTCTTCCGCCTCAGGGCGGAAATCCGCCAAATGAAATTGGTCAAATAAGGAATTCCTTATTTTGAAAATCTTTAAAAAAAGAATTTAAAAAAAAATTTTTTTACATTTTTTTTTTCTTATTTTTTTTTCGCCGGCGATCCGATTCGTTTTTACCCTAACACAGTGACCGGACATCGCTGTAGCCTGAGTCTTTGTTTCAATGGGCGCGCGAATTATCGGACTACAGCTTGGCATTTGTTACCATGTTTAATGTGCAAATTTGTGTGTTTGAGATACCAGGATAGGCCTACTTTTACCCTTAAAAGCCTGATTTTTCGTTTTCTTCCGGGGGGCTTTGCCCCCCTGGGCCCCCCTAGCAGGGCGTTGCCCCTGCAGGGGCGGACAAGGGAGGGGGTTTCTGGGGTTTCCGGAAGAAAAAAAACAAAAATAAAAATATTTTTATGGTGCATTTCTTTATTTTACATTGAGTTTCAATTTTTGGGGTATTAATCAGTGACAAAATCTGCTGCCTGAAACTGGTAATGATCATCCTCAGAATGCACCAGATTGCATTATTTTACATCCTTTTTTTCAAAATTTTCCGGGGGGGCATGCCCCCGGACCCCCCTAGCAAGCTAGGCGCTTTGCGCCGTCGGCTCGGCGCTTCGCGCCTTCACACCCATATCTTCACAATATACTTTTGGGAAACCCCCCCATAAAATGAACTGATCCGCCCCTGCCCTGCACCCCACCAGGGCTTGGGCGGCCCCTGGACCCCGGCCTCATTTTCCTTATTTTCAATCCTGATCAGTTTCACCCATTTTAACGCGTGAAAATTACTAATTTTTAGTTTTGGCGCTAGTAAGCCGTCAGGAGGCGAGCCAAAACTGAAAATTAGACATTAACACTTGAAAATTAGTAATTAACACGTGAAAATGAGTAACACGTGAAAATTAGTAATTTTCACGTCATAATTGTAATGTTCTCATGAAAATTAGTAACTTTCACGGGTTAATTACTAATTTTTAGTTTTGGCGCTAGTAAGCCGTCATAACATTCGCCAGGATGACATGACATAGCTACTCCTTACATGTCACTCAATTTGGTCAATTTGGTAATGGTGAAAGGTAGTTGACCTTCTGTTCACAGAAAGGAGTGTAAACAACAGCTGCCAGGGATTAACAAAAAAAGTATTAAAAAAAAACAACTTCCAAAATTTTTCCTGGGACGGAAATCCGTCAGGGACGGAAGAAATCCCACCCCTGCAACAGAGACAGGACTCTCAACAGAAATTAAATAATTAACCCAAGTGTACATATGTACAGAAATACAAACTGCATTTCTCACATACATGTGACAGTGCACAACAAAAACCGGCAAAACGGATTGAAATAAGAGAGATTACAGTCAAGTTCCAGAGCAAACAACGCTGAACATTGTGCAAAGAAACAGATTTATTCTATTTTGTTTAAATCCAAAACAGATAGACTGCCAGCAATGGCGCTAGTATTTGTTTAAACCAGTACGCAAACTTTTATGATGCAAACAGTCCAGAAATAAACGGTAGGCTGGTCATGGGAACAAGTAAGAGTCCAACTCGGAGTACTGTTTTTGTTGTTTTACCAGCGAAAAAAACCGGTAGTTCTAAAAATCAACTGGTAGGTCATACCGGCAGCCAATTTTATTCCGGTATTTTCTCATTTCAACCAGTAAAATACCGGTAATTACCGGTTAACGCCAATACTGGACTGCTAACATGACAAATCAAAAATTTTAAAAAACCAAGAAAGATCAAGTTATTGGAATGTTCAATTCATTTGACTGTTTGCGTTTTGTTCTGAATTACATGTTCCAATAATTTAACCTTATTCTTTTTTTTGTGTAGTTTTTAAGTTGCAAACACAAGGGTCCAGTACCCCGATTTGTAACTCTGAATTGACTGGTATTGTACACAGGAGTACAGAGTTCTAAGCAAAGTAATCTTTAAAACAAAAAATTCATTTGGTAAAAATGTTAGGTTTGAACATGAATTCCCAAACTCAAAATGTAACGTACTAAATTGTAACCGGCCAACAATTTTCAGCTCGAAACTTGCAGTTGTTTTGTGCAATTTGTGCCAGGTTTTTCTGTACGCTGTCACGTGAATTTTTTTTTTATATATTATAAATGCCATAATACAAAGCACTGACATTTTTACCATCAAGAAAAGTGTGATATGTGAACTGGTAATAAGTAAAAATAATGGTCTGCACCAAATCACTTTCACAGATGGTTGAAACAAAGAGTAAAAAGCCATCATTGTAACACACACACACAGACACACATGTCATAGTTATCATAAGTTAAAACATCACCTTTCCGCTAAAACATACACAAAACATTAACCCAACCACACCAGACACATCTCTTCACATAATCATAAATAGTCATTTGCCTGCATCTCTTTGGAGCAGAATCAACAACATTCTTAACCAAGAAAAAAATAATACTTCAATGGCAGATACTTGTATCAATGCTGTTTCAAATATATAACCAGACTCTGACCGAGAAGGACAACTTAGGTAAGATACACACACATGACAGCATCCCCTGTACACACTTGGCAGCATCCACTTCAAGAAAGAAAGCCCTTTTTCTCCTTAGAGAATTGAGTGAAAAGCACCAATATAACAAATCATGAATCCGACTGTCTCCAATCCAAGACAAACAGCAGTTTGAATCATCGCTGCTTGGTGTTAATCTCATGGCACCATTTATACAATCTGTTGCAGTTTTAACCTTCACGTGCTTTGTGGGTCGTGGACGACCCAGAGCCTCACAAAATCGTCTTTATCTCTGAAACTATTTTGGAGTTTTTAATTGAGACTTCATGTAATCTCTAATCACCATACGACCTTTACCATTGCCCACATATTCAAGGCGCAGGGATTTATTTATGCCGTGTGAGATGGAATTTTTTTTACACAATACATCACGCATTCACATCGGCCAGCAGATCGCAGCCATTTCGGCGCATATCCTACTTTTCACGGCCTATTATTCCAAGTCACACGGGTATTTTGGTGGACATTTTTATCCATGCCTATACAATTTTGCCAGGAAAGACCCTTTTGTCAATCGTGGGATCTTTAACGTGCACACCCCAATGTAGTGTACACGAAGGAACCTCAGTTTTTCGTCTCATCCGAAAGACTAGCACTTGAACCCACCACCTAGGTTAGGAAAGGGGGGAGAAAATTGCTAAAGTTGAAGACGTTGAGACTGCAGATGCCATGAAGTGATCATCGATAGTAGAGGTAAATGGCGACAATGACGAGGAAAAGAGTGACGAAGTAGAGGACATTGAGAGTGAAGTCCAGAACCAGTATGGAGAGCGTGGTGCTAACCACCATGGCACAGGAAATGACAAAGAGGCGCACCAAGTTGCTTCCATGTTTGAACACCACAGACATTCCCAGCCCGTTGAACGCCTGCACACACAAAACAAGAGGCACAAATCATCAACACATGAATAACACGCATCAGGCATGGGAATTCCAAAATAGAATAAACTCTGAAAATAGGCCGAGGTCCAGGGGCCGCCTAGGCCCCGACGGGTTACAGGGGCAGAGCTCCGTTGGGGAGACCAGAGGGGCGAAGCCCTCTCGGAAGGATAACGAATTTTAGCATTTTAGACCAATATTTTGATAGTTCTCGTGTAAGCAAATAATAAACAGAGACAATAGTATACATATAATTTAATTTACCTATTTTTTTGCCACGGACAATTTTTTATTTTCGCTGAAACGTAATTTCCTTTTCGCGGAAATCCGCAATTTTGCGGACAACAGTGGAACACCTTTTGAAGCTCTCAAAAATCTGACATAATCAGGTCTTAAAAAGAAAAGTGTCTTAAACTTGTTGGTAATTTCACCTTTGTCTTGGCTAAAATGAGTCAACTATCACAAGATAAAAGTATTCTGCTGTAGACTGATTGTGTTAAAGGTTTGTGTATATCCTAATAGTGCGCCAACATGCATAGTCCAGTGGGTGTATACACATAATCACAAAGAAGCAGATTCTTAAACCCTGTCTACAATAGTATGCACTATTTTATTACCTGTGTAAAAATAATCAGCCAGGCGTAGATTGAGAACCCTTTGAACAACTGAAATGAAGCACCTGCAACAAGAATAATAATAAAGATGGAGATCAAATTTGCAACTCATCATTTTTCGATCAAAATCTCTACCTGTAAGGAAAGATTCAATTCCTACACTCGCCCAGGTGACATACTTCATGCATATGATTGTATATATTTTGAATGAAAACCACTAACAGAAACATGTACCTGCATAATCAACAGCTACACTACCCTCTGTAAACTATGTCTGCCAGTAGAGTTTTTATTTCAAACTTGCCTTGACAACAAGAGTTCCACTTGTTTGCTTTAACAGTCGATGTGGAGAAAAATTAGAGTAAAATGTGATGAGGTAAAACAACAACCGTCCACACACACCGATGCAAAATACACACACACACACTCACACACACTTGAAAACTTGAGAAAAAAAAGGGTCCCAGGACGGACTAAATTTGGGTTATCATGCATACTGTCGGTACTGATGAATACATCAGATAGTTTTCATACAGAATGAACAAGAACAAACACTTTGTTGAATTTCAAAGACGACAACATTTTCTGCCGGATCTGTATCGACATAAATTTACAGGGCAAATCTAACCGGTATGGCAGAATTACAGGACAGTTAACCCACCTTCTTCTCTTTCTGCGTAGCTTTGAGTAAGAACCCAGCCACCAAAGTTGAGAGTGATGGTGAATGAATACAGCATCATGTTTTGAAGATGTAGAGACGTATCTATGTCTTTCTTAAGGATGTACTCTGTGTAGACGCCCGCCATTGCAGAGATGAAACAGTACGTCAGAATGATGGCGAGGCCTGTAAGCGTGATGTGCTGTGACCTGAGATTGATGTCCTCTTTATCCACCAAGCTGCCAAAACTGCACAGAGAGAAATATAAAATTGGAAAAATGAAGGAAAAAAGCACCACTTCTAGTTTCTGAAACGGTTATTTTATTCCAGCTTTCTATGGTGTGAAGAATTTTGCCTGAGCTATTCATCATACCTTTTGGAATGAAGCTTAGATCTGTTATAGGGGTCAAGTATGTGACAGTCTCCTGCGTACATAAAGGTGCGCTGTAAGTCAACCCAACAAAAACCTGCGTTTTGAATTAAAAAAAATCTACAAGAAATCAGAATATGCAAAAAACAACAACTCATCATTCCAGTAGAAAGAAACGTCACTTACCCCACTGGAGGTTGGAGTTTACAACATGAAAAACAATGTCTTTCTTGCGTATTTCTTTCAGATTTCAGGATCTTAATATGTGCACATATTAGAGGGACTTCTCACATAATATTGTTATGCATTCCATAATACATTCTGACCGTAAAGAGGGGCGCGGATGTAGCTCAGTCGGTAGCGTGCTGGATTTGTATCCAGTTGGCCGCTGTCAGCGTGAGTTCATCAGAGATTTATTTCTCAGAGTCAACTCGGTGTCCGAACACCCCCGTGTGTACACGCAAGCACAAGACCAAGTACGCACGAAAAAGATCCTGTAATCCATGTCAGAGTTCGGTGGGTTATAGAAACACGAAAATACCCAGCATGCTTCGTCCGAAAACGGCGTATGGCTGCCTAAATGGCGGGGTAAAAAACGGTCATACACGTAAAATTCCACTCGTGCAAAAAACACGTGTACGTGGGAGTTTCAGCCCACGAACGCAGAAGAAGAAGAAGAAGATCGTAAAGAGGAAATACTTGTTCTTCCGATTCACGTGCATATGCATTGATTAGTTCATAGCGTTCTAATACACAATGACTGTGATTACCTGTCACAAAATCCAGCTGTAGTCAGCAGTCCTATAGAAATCCATTGCTGTACTCTCAGAGGTCTGCAACATAAAGACAAGTTAGCTGTATCATTGTGTACAAAAAGAAAAAAAAGTACACACAGAGAATTAAATGCCAGCTGTATTACCAGTTAGGCTTTCAAGAGCACTTTCTATTATGTTTTCCAGAAATGAAACTTACCAAACCAGCATAACTCCAAACAACTACTAGAACTAGTGTGAGTGTTTTACACATTTAAAAGAAATCATGTACAATGCTTCACTCCTGAACCACATTACGTTACACGATCCACTGGTTTCAGCGTGCCTACTGGGACCCATTTGGTATGTTTCTAGTACACATGTACTGGCAACTTTATTTTTACTAGAAGTGCTTACAAAAAAAAGAGTTGCGCACTACACAGGGAGCCCTGAAAACCTTACCTTTTGAGGATCAGTCTGTAGAGAATAGCTGTTGTGACAATTTTCAAATTTCCCAAGACCTAAAAAAAAAAAACAGAGAAAGAAAAATCAAAATTGTGAACCAATCTTTGTAGTGATGGTAAAACCTATACAAACATGTTGCTAAAGTTGCACATCTGTAGATGGTACAAAGAGATTGTAAACTATATCAAAATAGAAAATAAGATGTTTGCTTTAAATGATTCTCTTTGTTGATTTAAAACAATGACTCAAAGCATCAGCATAAATCAAACAAGTTGCATGAAGTGTAATCAAAACATTTAGTCAATATGTTGGCCGAGTCGAAGATCACTTGACCAAAATTTTAATCAATTTAAATGAAAAATAACGTCACCACAGTATGGCCTCAATTTGTGCAAATTTGACTTAATGTAAACAAGTTGTGTGAAACTAAATCAATACATTTAGTCAATCTGTCAGCATGAAATGAAAACCACGGCAAAGTTTTCAGCAATTTAAAAATGTTTCATTGTACTGCCCACGCCAAATGACAGCCCAGGTGCAGCAAATATCCTCAGATTCTAACACACAATTTACCATCGATGTCACACACATCAAATAGTAGCACACCATGTACCTGATAAGTGGCAGGATCCATATGCACTTGCATGAGCACAGAGAGGTTGTTGTTGATGCTGTAGAGAACGGCTGGGACAGCAAAAGGCAGCGCCTGACGCCATGTTGGCCACGTCCATGTCTTCTCCCTTGAGGTCTCAAACGTCAGAAGAGATACAGCCACGAGAAACTATTAAAAAAAGACACAAACAACAATTAAAAAACAATCACGTGAAGCGATATAAAAATATTTAGTCAGTCGGTATCAAACTATAAGATCAACAACAAAAACAAGTCATCGCCAAGACTACATTTAGACAGTCTCGGCTAACCATACCTGAAGACCAAGATGGGTCATGTTTGTCTCCGTGAAGCATGCGACCGTAGTACTTACTGAACCTATTTTTGTTCATTCTGAGCACATTGTTACAGTTAACATGACAAATCTATATATTTGACTTCAGGAGAAGCTTCATAATTCACATCATTAAAACACTTATATCATTGCACCACTGCTTGTAAAATCTGCCTGTTTATAGTCAATCTATAAAAGAAGTGTTTTTTCCTTTTACATTGTACTCTCAAAGTTCAACACTGTGACATGAATTCTGATTCTCTAAAAATCAATAGTGTTATCGTGAAATCTTGAAACTGAAAATTCGGAAATTTTGAGAAAGAAGAATAACACTCTTCTTAAAAAAAAAAAAAATCCCATTTCTTAGGTATTTGTGGTGCCAGTCTGATGGGATTTAATGAGAATTAAGCTGAATGTGCCTGTCAAAGTGCTCTGAGAAGCAGTTAAGTGCTAAAAAGAGCTTTTTTTCTTTTCTAAAATTACCAACAGATAGCTTATCTGCAAGCAGCAAACACACTTTCTTTTTGTTTGTGGTCTTGGCCCCTGCCCGGGATATTTGCTGGGAGGGCGGTGCCCTTGGCATGTCACTGGCTGCCTGGTCACAGCTGTGAGGATATGGATCAACCACAGTGACGTTTGTTACATGACTATGGTGACCCACTGTGACCAAGGCTGATAAGGAGGGGTGCAACAAAAACTAGTCTAGTCATAAATATGAATACACGCAGACAGGAAAAAGGAAAAAAATGGGAGGCGCCGTACTGTATGGCAGCTCGCTTTCCCCAGAGAGAAAGCAACCCAAATTTCCAAGAGGGTAACCTTGCAGGACTATATAAAATCTTGTCCTTCAAGTAATCATTGATGTCCCTTTCAAAGCCATTTTAATCTTGAGCAGTTTAGATCGGGTTCTTCATTAATTGCCTCACATGTTTCCTGTGCTCAGTAAAATTATACTTACAAAATTGATATAGAAAATGTGAAAATAATTAAAAGGAAGCCAGTGTCGTCAACATCTTTTTCCCTGCCAAAATGTCAGTTATAAGGTTCCACAATATCATGGTCGATAAGTATGATCCTGCTACGTGATACTTCTAATTGTAAACACTCATCATATTGACATGAGCACAACAGAAGTCAGTTTCCTCAATGGTTTTTGCCTATATTTTTATGCATGTGTGTAACTATCAGCAGTAGTTTTAATCTGGGCATTAATAATCTAGCCCTGGTGAAGTCAAAACAGCATGGATAAGGACATGTGTGGACACCTCCCATGAAAGGACACCAAGGGACTGGGTGGCCGAGTGGTAACGCACTTGCGCTCGGAAGCGAAAGGTTGCAAGTTCGACCCTGGGTCAGGGCATTAGCAATTTTCTCCCCCCTTTCCTAACCTAGGTGGTGGGTTCAAGTGCTAGTCTTTCGGATGAGACGAAAAACCGAGGTCCCTTCGTGTACACTACATTGGGGTGTGCACGTTAAAGATCCCACGATTGACAAAAGGGTCTTTCCTGGCAAAATTGTATAGGCATAGATAAAAATGTCCACCAAAATACCCGTGTGACTTGGAATAATAGGCCGTGAAAAGTAGGATATGCGCCGAAATGGCTGCGATCTGCTGGCCGATGTGAATGCGTGATGTATTGTGTAAAAAAATTCCATCTCACACGGCCTAAATAAATCCCTGCGCCTTGAATATGTGCGCGATATAAATTGCATAAAATAAAAAATAAAAAAATAAAAATAAATAAATCCCTGCGCTTAGAACTATACCCACGGAATACGCGCGATATAAGCCTCATATTGATTGATATTGATTGATTCTGGAGTCCCTTTGTCTATTATCTCTACCAAAGTATACCTGTCATGACAGGCCACCTGCAATGTAGGGACACGTTTAACTGGTCCCAAGGGTGTCCTTTTGTCGCAGGTACCACTGTACTGTCATTACAAGGATGAAAAACGCGGCAATCGACTGACCTTGATGGTTTCAATGATGAGGTTGAGGGCGGAGGAGCTAAAAGGGATTTTGCCCTTCTCTTTGCTCAGGTTCATCAGCACACCATAGGACCCATACACAAACACCCTGCCACACAGAAATGAACGGGGAATTGAGTTTCAGTCTAATGTTGCCCGTTGTCATGTTCTGGACTTGACAGAAAACAAAAGAAAATAACAATAAGTACAGTGGAACTCCCCTGTTAAGACCCCCCCCCCCCCCTTTAAGACCTTTTTTTTTTATAGACTTTTTGTTCATAACCTCTGTAAATTTACCTCCATTTTAAGACTCCCTCCATTTTTAGAGCTGATTTTCTCCGATTTTTGGGCGGTCTTAAAGGGGTTTTCCACTGTACCACAAACTTAATTCATCTTGTTTCAGAAATCACTACAATTTTTTAGCTCAATTGCAACTCACCAAGGGCAATATAAAACAATCAATAACACTGTATATCTTAAAGCCTGTTCTTAATATATATGCTGCATGTAACTGCATGCACAGAGTATAAAAAAGGTATTGAGCGCAGCTCCTTGCAGTGAATTTTGCTGCACACGTTTTCGTCTGCATTGTAGAAATGTGTGTCTCTAGCTCCCGCAGTAGACGCTGATTGTCTGGCTGGCAATGACGCATTCAAATGACAACTTTTAACCTTATCACCACATCAAAGTCTAACGACTTTTCTTTGAAAGTGGTTTCCAGTCTGGATCACTGGAACTAATTTGTTTTGCTTTTTGTGCAATTTCATGTCAGAAAACACGAAAAACTGGCACACCAAGGAAAAATTCGTTCTAGGGCTAAGTGAAATTAGTTTCCGTTGCTGTTCCTTTCAGCGATAGAGTTAAATGATGCTCAGTAAAAGCATATTATTGAATACAGCGTTAAATAAGCAGTGCAGTCCTGTTGCCTCACTGTCTGGGCTTTCACCTCACATACAGTATTGCATGTCTCTCACACATTTTTATTGTAGCACCAGAATGTTCTTGCCATTTTATAGCTGAAATGCTTTCAGACTGAAAATAAATGCTATGGGAAGGATATAACTTGACAGGAATGTTGGGGTGGGTTGGATGTTAGGGGTTACAGCTTCTTGAAGCTGGAGGATTTTATGGAGAATTCTAGTCTGTGACCTGCACCTTGAACATAGCAGGAACCGAATACATGTCATGACGCAATGGCAGCATATTAAATTTGATTACGAATTAAATTCCCAATGTTTTGACCTAAATATTACCACAAATGAATGGATATACCAATATGCTGCCCGCCAAAAAACAACAAAGTCCTCTGCCCTTAGCTTGGCTTCTTAACAATTCGGACTGAATGGCAGTTACATGTACGCCAGGTATTTGATACAATTTTTGTCATGAGAATGAACGACTCCTGACCTTAAAGAAATGACAATATGGGTACTTTAAACCCATGAGAGGAACTACTCTTTCAAGTCATGTAGAAATCCTTTTGTAAACAGAATCCATGTTGCCCACTAAAGCATGTACGGTAGAACCCCCCTTTTAAGACCCCGCAATTTAAGACTCCTTCCCTGTTAAGACCTTTTTTCTCAAATTTTCTGTTCTCAACCTCTGTCAATTTACCCCCATTTTAACTCATTCGCTGCGCGTCGGAACTGGAATTCCGACACCTGTGTTTAGCGTTGGCTGCGTGCCGGCACTTGAGTTCCGACGGATATCACGAATTTTTAACGGTGTAAACGGTCCTGCTGACCAAGGGAAACAACCCCTGCAATGAACTTCTATCTGTCTACAGTGGTACCATTCACTGTAAACAGTTCCTTCCCTTAAATTGTTGGGATTAATAAAAATTTTGTTGACGGTGTGCGACCCACGTGTTTTGACTTTTCCAAGATGGCGGATCGTTCTGCTGAGACGTAGTAACTTGAAAAGAGTGCTAGAACGTGTTATTCAGTACGGTTCTGATCTTGACCTCAGTGATGATGATAGTGGAGATGATATTTTAGATTCTGGTGACGATTTTGTGCCAATGGACGATCATTTGGGTGATGATTCGGGCAATGCAAGTGTCGATCATGACATTGTGTATGATGAACCCATGACGTAGAAAGTTTTTTTGTTTTGCTTCAAATTGGATATTTTGCGTGGATATGAAGACAACAAAAGGTATGTACTTTCAAATGTTTCATATATTTTCTAAAAGAGTAAGTTTCAAACTTTGCAAAAACATAAGGTATGTAAGGTTATCTTGTGTTGTTGATTTTTAATATTTTTTTCAAAATGGCTCTAAATCGCGCGTTGGCAGGGAACACAGGGGAAATTTAGCTGCGCAGCGAATGAGTTAAAGGCACAGTTGTTAAGTCCTTTGTACTGGAAACTTGCATTCTCCCAGTAAGGTAATATATTGTACTACGTTGCAAGCCCCTGGAGCAAATTTTTGATTAGTGCTTTTGTGAACAAGAAACAATTAACAAGTGGCTCTATCCCATCACCCCTCTTCCCTCCGTCGCGATATAACCTTGAACGGTTGAAAACGATGTTAAACACCAAATAAAGAAAGAAAGAAAGAAAAGCACAGTGCAGCTCACAGCCTTCGTTTTGCGTTTTTGTTGCAGCTGAGTGCATTTACAGTTCAAAAATCCTCCTATGGTAGTAAAACAAACCCGAAACTTCCCAACGACAACATATGTGAAGCTCGACAGTTTCTTGTTCACGCGAGTGCATAAATTAACCTAGTTATTACGGGTCAACTTTATGTGCAGACACAGAGACGGAAGCCATGTCCCACCCCCGTGTCATCACAATGGCACGTAAAAGACCTTGGTCATTCTGCCATAAGTGCAGGTGGCTGAATACACCTAAACACGCAGACACCTGGGTAGCGCGACTCCGTTGCTGCTAGCTTTCCACTGGGAGGAAGCGACCCGAATTTCCCAGCGATGGGACAATAAAGTAATGAAAATGAAAAGAAAAAATGAACGTGGTGTTTGGTCGGAGTTCGATTCAACTGAGTGATTCCGGCCTCCATTTTGTTTTACACAAACTCATGATGACGTCTGACATAGTTTGCTAGTGACGTGTCTTTTTGTGAATGATGTGGTGATCTACCTGATCTAAATTTAGATCCAAAAATAGGCCAAGACCAGCCGGGTCCGAGTACGAAATTAATTCGTAAAAAAATCGCAGTTCTTGACTCTTTGGGTGCAAGTCAATGAAACTTGGTAGTTCTTCTAACGGATAGATGCCTAAGGTATGACTAAAAGCCCCAGGGGCTCCGTGCACCTGGATTTGACAAGTTCAGTACCTTTAAGACTCCCTCCTTTTTAGGACCTCATTTTCTCAGATTTTTGGAGGTCTTAATGGGGAGTTCCACTGTATACCCTTACGCAACAGACATATACATTTCACTTACATGAAGGCAAGGGCAAAGTACCAGAGCAGTGGGATGCTCTTCGTTTTGCTGTCACTCTCTCCATGGAGCGGCAAGACCGGCTGCAAAACACAAAGATACAAATCACATATCATCTTCTTCTTCTTCTTCTTCTTCTTCTTCTTCTTCTTCGTTCATGGGCTTAGACTCCCACGTTCACTCATGGTTTTAGCACAAGTGGATTTTTACGTGTATGACCGTTTTTACCCTGCCATTCAGGCAGCATACGCTGATTTCAGGGGAGGCATGCTGGGTATTTTCGTGTTTCTATAACCCACCGAACTCTGACATGGATTACAGGATCTTTTCCGCGCGCACTTGGTCTTGTGCTTGCGTGTACACACGAAGGGGGTTAAGTCACCAGCAGGTCTGCACATAAGTTGAACTGGGAGATCAGAAAAATATCCACTCTTAACCCACCAGGTGGCAGCGACCGGGATTCGAACTAAAGACCTTCCGATTAGGAGGCCGACGTCTTACCACCATGCCACTACGCCCGTCAAATCACATAAAACTGATTGGGAAAATACATGATTACTTCCATTTCCTCCAAAAGAAGTTGTTGTTTTTCGGGGGGGGGCAGCACCCAGGACCTAAAACTGACAGCCCACTTTGTCAACATCACGGGCCAACGAAAATAGACACAACCATCATCGAACGCTGAAGAAGAAGAAGTGTTTTTTCAGGAGGAAAAGACAAAACATCTATTTTTCCCACAGTGCCGTGCAACTGCAGACCATGTGAAAATGAGGAAACACTGCATTATAACGGTTGAAGAGGCACACACAGGGATGGAGCTGTAATTAATGTACAATATTCTCATAAGAGGAATCAATTCATTTGCACCCTCTCTGAAACACTTTACAGTCCTGGCAATGCTGCCCTGCACATACTTCAACCCTTTGAAACAGGTCTTCCAGGAGCACGCCCAAAGGGCTCTTCTGATATTCACTGATACAATACATACTGGAAGCCATGTCCCACCCCCGTGTCATGACAATGGCACGTAAAAGACCTTGGTCATTTTGCCATAAGTGCAGGTGGCTGAATACATCTAAACACGCAGACACCTGGGTAGCGCGACTCCGTTGCTGCTAGCTTTCCACTGGGAGGAAGCGACCCAAATTTCCCAGCGATGGGACAATAAAGTAATGAAAATGAGAAATGAAAATGAATCATTCTGTGAGCAACAGGTACTGAGGGGCAGAAGGTGAAGAGATAGTGGGTAATTTTGCTGTTACTTTTAGAACGGCATCTTTCCTTAACACCAAACCTAAACATTCACAGCCCCAAAACTTGCCTGCCTGAAAATAAAACCATTCTGAGCCTCTAAACCATATGCAGTATTACTTAGTTCTTCAGAGCAGTCACTCTGTTTCCAAGTTACAAAAGCACATATATGTTACAATAAAAGTAGTAAAAAGTAAACAACAAGAAATCACACCAGCTTCAGTTCAATTTTCATACAGCAAAACGGTTCTGTGACAAAGAATTTGTATTTAATTTTGTAAAAAAAACTGACAAAAATCAAAGTCTGACCCCCCCCCAAAAAAAAAACAACCTCTCACCCCACCCCTCAATTTTTCTTTTCTTTTCGTGAAACAAACTTGCATCCATCAAAATTTATATCACTGAACCTGACTAATAAGGGTCTGTCTCTTCTGTAACATAAAGAACACCAATCTGCTGTTCAAGCTGTTCATCACACTATCATCATGACTACCACACACCGGCACGGTTGGCCTAGTGGTAAGGCGTCCGCCCCGTGATCGGGAGGTCGTGGGTTCGAACCCCGGCCGGGTCATACCTAAGACTTTAAAATTGGCAATCTTTAAGTGGCTGCTCCGCCTGGCGTCTGGCATTATGGGGTTAGTGCTAGGACTGGTTGGTCCAGTGTCAGAATAATGTGACTGGGTGAGACATGAAGCCTGTGCTGCGACTTCTGTCTTGTGTGTGGCGCACGTTATGTCAAAGCAGCACCGCCCTGATATGGCCCTTCGTGGTCGGCTGGGCGTTAAGCAAACAAACAAACAAAAAATGACTACCACAAACTTGCATCCATCAAAATTTGCCCCCCCCCCCGCCCCACACACACACACAAAAAGCCCATCCCAAAAACGGGAAACATCATGACATTGCTCAAATCTGCTCTACCTGCCATGTCTGGTTTGAAGTCGAAGCCAGGAAGTGGCTAATTATGTTTTTAGAGATATCACAGAGAGAGAGAGAGAGAGAAAGAGAGAGAGAGAGAGAGAGAGAGAGAGAGAGAGAGAGAGAGAGAGAGAGAGAGAAAAAGAGAATGAGAGAGAGAGAGAGTACCTTGTTGCCAGGCATTTTGCTGGAGTTTTTTTGTGCTAGGTGAACATGACGGTTTGCAGACTCCTTCTCAGACTCCTCACCTGCATGAAAAAAAACCTGATTTTAAAGGGAAATTCAGGTGCCAATGCTAACCGTCTGCACTCACACTCACGTTTTCCCCATTAACTTTATTATCCCATTGCTTGGAAATTCGGTTTGTTCCTCCCAGTGGAAGGCATCAAACTGTGACCCAGCCGTGACCTTGAAATTTGACGGAAGTTCCAACAGACTGGCCATGGTCTTGTCAGGAGATCATCAAACCATAGAAGTGTGCAAAGTTTCAAAGCTCTAGCTTCAAAAACATCCAAGATAACCTCAATGTTTAATTTTGTGTGTGTACGGACGACCGGCCAGTTGGCCAACTGGATGCCGATAAGAATGGGCACTGCTCACCAATAAGACTCAGCAATAACTCAGCTCAGTTGAGTGAAAAATTACAAATATGAATTCAGCCCTTCCTGACACATTTCCTTGATTTCCATCCATTCAGCACATTAGCATTTTGTTGTTGTTGTTGTTGAAAAACCAAGCAGACAAACTCCAGGCACTTGGGCACATTTTCAAGATTTTGAGCTATTCAGCATCTATGCCTATTCATCTATCAACGTCTTTAGTCAATGAAATAATTAGTCTGCTCTTGCTTACTGATCTTATTACCTCCGGACCGTGACTACTACTTTCAGCTGATAGGGTTCTCTTTCATGTCTGAGAGAGTTGGTGCAAAAAGAGTGTATTACCAACATCACGCCAGTCCAGTAATGAAAGTAGGTGGTGATATGTTCCCTAACCAGGTGGCTGCACATGCACTCTAAAGATTTCGAGCCCAGCTAATAGACATTACACCCACATACACACACATACAGAGATAAACACACACGGATACAGACAGACATACATACAGACAGACAGATACACACACACACAGACACTGACACTGACACACACACACACACAAAGAAGATCAACACACACGGATAGAGACACAGACAGACAGACAGGGGACAGACAGGCAGGGGACAGACAGACACAGACACACACACAAATAGCGAGTAGTCGAAAGGAATCACTGCGGGCTTGTTCACAGTCATGTCGGAAGGACCTGACACTGAGAACAAAGGCACCGTCACTCCGGAGTAGCACCTACGTTTCACTGTTGCCATGGCTCAGTTTAGCGGGAATGCTTCAGTCATTCATCCTGACTGAATGACTATTGAATGTTAGTGTCCACCCACACTATGCAGTAAGGATTCATTTACTGTATCGTATGGTGTGTGTGTGTTTGCTGGTCAGTTATTTACTTTGCATTATTGTCTTTTAAACACTTTGGTTAATATAATTATTCATTACTTTTCAATCCCCATTTATTGTGTTAATTCCAAAAAGATCGTGTGACAAACAAAATCTTATATATATATACGTATAAAAATGTCAACATCGGGATGCCCATTTTAAATGCATACAGGTACAATACTATCTGACATTTTAACAAACTATACTGTACTAGTCATAGCATGTTCAAGTTACCCGGCATCCAAAACAATGCAAACTTATGACATATTTACTACTGTGACAGTTTTAACTTGAATGTCGACTTATAATCAGGCTGTTTTAAGCAAGCAAACACCATTTAGATCCATTTACTCCCTAATCTTCAGCAACTCAGTTACCTTTTAGGAAGGGCTCCGTGGAAAGTTTTGCTTTGCTTCAATAATGGTGTACTTGCCATAATTATGAGCCTGCAGGGCATGCGTAAAACTTCGCATTCGCCTCAGTCTCACACAGGTAACGAGGGTTGAATTCCCACTCGTACACGAATGTTGAGGGCCCCAAAGGGGGGGGGGGGGGGGGGGTATCATCACGATCACGGGAAGGGAAATTTTAGCTTTCACGATCACAGTTACCTTGATTTTTGTTTTCACGATCACAAACACCTTGACGAATAGAGGATCATAGAGTGATACAGCTGTGAAAAATGTACGTTGAAAATAAAATGCTTTGCAATAATGCCCATCACGATCACGAAAACAAATGACGATCACGATCACGAGACTTGATTTTTTTGTCATCACGGGTCACGGGCAAAGTCCCATCACGATCACAGAAATGGAAATTTCGGCAATCACGGTCACGGAAAGGTCAAAAAACGCCAATCACGATCACGATTTTAAACCCTTTGGGGCCCTCAATGTTAATAAGCTTTTTCGAGTGCTTGGCTCAGCCGTTTTGACGAAGAGCTCTACGTGTTACAGTGTGTAGTAGAAAGGACTCGACAGATATGTGACCACGCACGTCTTGGTGTTCAATGTTGCCCTAATGTTCGGCTCATGCACCTTTCACTCAGTTATAACCAACTTTTCCCGGAGCTTGGGCCCAGGCTGTTTTAACAAAAGAACTCAACTTAACTGCAAACAGCTGGTGTGGACAATTAATTTGTGGGAGTGACTGATAAAAATGGAACGAGCGTATGAGTGCGTGTTCTGTACAGCTCTGGTGGACAGTAACCAGCTGTAATGCAGTTTGTTAGCTACATGCACTCAAAATCTAAACAACGAAGTGACTGTGGTAAGATGAACAAAGTTAAAAAACAAAGGAATACTGTACTCACCAATACAAGAACGAGACAAGACGGTACGAATTTTCGCTTATGGAAGCTTCATCAGGAAAAACAAGAACACAAAAGACAACAAAAAGCAGACGCAACACGGAACGACATGCACTCACACAAAATTTTTAATGGCTCTGCGTGATGCTGGCAGCGAGGCGGATCAAGATCGCAATGTGTTAGCGTACAACGTTGCCCTCCTGTTCTTCTCAATGTTCAAGGCCAAGCCGCAACTAACCCACCTTGCTGGCGTGGACACAGCCGAACTGTCTGCCTTTCTGACTGCTGCCCTCTTAGGCGCCAAACTTAACGACACTAACAGACCTCAGACAAGACTCAACGATGCAGACTCAAACACAGACCAGACTCGGCGACACACTCAGACCAGACTCCAGACTCAACGACACAGATCTCAGACACAGACCAGACTCTGCGAATGGTCGCTTCTTATCGACACCGAGCGGTGTGTGTGTGCAGGATTGTCAAAGTGCATAACATTCACTGACAATGCTACAAACCCTGTAAACGTCATCAATCATAAAACAAGTCGCGTGAAGCGAAATAAAAACATTTAGTCAATCTATCGGCGTGAAACTTAAAGATTAACACTAAAATAAATAAAAAGCCAACACCGAGACTACATGAACCAATTAAGGCTTCGCTAGCCTAAACCCGAAGACAGAGACGAGTCCAGCTCGTCTCCGCGAAGCATGCGAACGTAGTTTCAAATTAATATATTTTCCTGTAATTGTGAGTACATTTTCAGAGTGAACATGGCATATCTCCATATTTTGGATTCAGAAAATGTTAAAGAATAAGATGAAAACGGCGTATGGTTGCCTAAATGGCGGGGTAAAAAAACGGTCATACACGTAAAATTCCACTCGTGCAAAAAAACACGAGTGTACGTGGGAGTTTCAGCCCACGAACGCAGAAGAAGACGAAAGAAGATGAAATCATTTTTGGATCGATAACTAAAATTTGATTTCAATTAGAATGTGGATATTTTTAATGACCATACTCATTAACTAATTGTTTAGCTTCCCAGCTGAAATCCCACAGTACGGGGTTCGTCGAAGATTGCTTGACGAAAATCTCAAACAATTTGATCGAAAAATGATGGCGTGACAGTGCCGCCTAAACTTTCAGTAAAAGCCGGTTATGACGTCATCGACATTTATTGAAAAAAGGTTCTGAGGATATTATCTGGAAGAATTTGTATGTGATAGTTTTATGAAGATTGGTCCAACAGCTTTCTCGAAATCGCACACACACACACACACACACACACACTCGTATCGATTCCTAGTATAGGCCTATGTTAAAACATCTAGTCAAAACTTGACTAAATGTAAAAACACACAAGAGAATCGAAAATTGATCCGGTTTGAAACAGCTTTCAAAGTTCATCAGGCGCGAACAAAATAACAAGCTGTGCATCTTTTTTCGACTTTTGCGAGTTACGTGTCTTTCGGATCTTTCAATTGATGATCCAGGTTTCCTTTTCCTGATCACGCACCTCGCCATTCCTTATTTCGTTCTTTGCCCGAGTTTAAGGCGTTTGAACTAGATTAACCGCCCTTTTCTGTCGTAAGTGGGACAAAGAACAGACCCCGCGCTTAAGAAAGTTTGACTTGCCAAGCCCAGTGGTTAGGACGTTAGCCTTTCGTGTGGAAGGTTCTGGGTTTGAATCCCGGCCGCGCCTGGTGGGTGAAGGGTAGAGGTTTTTTCTATCTCCCAGGTCAGCTTATGTGCAGACCAGTTAGTGCCTCATCCCCCTTTGTGCGTACACGCAAGCACAAGACGAATTACGCACGAAAAAGACCCCGTAATCCATGTCAGAGTTCGGTGGGGTTACAGAAACACAAAATTCCCAGCATGCATCCCCAAGAATCGAAGTATGACAACCTCAATGTCGGGGAAAAAACCCAGCCATGTATACACGTAAAAAGCCCACTCGAGCCTAACAGTGTACGTGCGAGTCGCAGCCCACGAACGCAGAAGAAAATGAAGAAGTTCAGAGAGTCCTTTATCCGACAAGCATTGATTGTGAACCGTCATTTCATCTAGTTATAAAGCACATTTCCAAAACTCAGGTCATACTATTTCAAATGTTAGTTTATGTACAGATCAAAGATACTATAATTGGCTTGACTCCGCGAACGAAGATTTAAGAAGAAGTTCCTCGTTACTGTAAATAATACTGCTTTAACCACGACATCCATGATGATGTCAACTCACATCAAATCAAATACAACTATAAAATGAAATATTGCTATTTCATATGTTACGCGGATTTCCATTGGTCAATTGGGCAAAACTGAGCTCATTGTAAAAAGTGATATCGACGACATTTCCGTCGATATCAGTTTTGATATCGACGACCTCTTTATTGCTTCCCCACTTCAAAAACAAAAACACCTGAATTTAAAAACAAACAAATATATATGAAAATGTAATGATCCCAGAATTTAGTTGAGCAAGTGACTGAAGACTTTTTGAAAGAAAAGACATTTTTAAATACTGAAAAGTACAAGAAAAGAGTGAACAAAAAGAAATAATAATCAGAGGGAGGGATGTGGAACAGCCAAAACTGAGACAAATACTTTTGTAATTTCTGTACAGTAAATACAAAATGTCCAGAGAATTAGCAATATATCTAACATTGACTGACTGTGTGACGATATCTTCTGCTATTGGTCTGTTTCGACAGTGATATCAAAATCTCGACCTCCGGTCTCGATTTTGATATCACTGTCTCAACAGACCATAGCAGAAGATATCATCACACAGTCCGTCAATATTGGGTAATGAAATGAATGCATCTGTTGCCACTTTGTCAGCTTGCGATACCAATACATAAGTTGTGCAAGAAAGGCACACACAGAGACTCGCACACACACACACACACACACACACACACACACACACACACACACACACACACACACACACACACACACACACACACTCACTCACACACGCACAAATAAATCAGGTTTACCCGGGCTGTTACCAAACACAAAGAGAATCTTGCAGCTCTGAAGACAGACACAGAAAACAATTTTTGTTGACATATGACAGAACAATTTTTAGTGCTATAAGAAATGACAGGCAACAGTGAACTCCCTTGAAAGAGGTCTCTTTTCTATTTTATTCCTATTTTTTTAGGCTTTAAGAGATGATCAAGTTTAAACGCATCCTGCCCATATTAAGACACAAATTCCATTATCTGCTCATTCAAGATGCGATCCAAAAGTACCACTGCTATTTCTTTTACAACTGATTTGGACCAGTTCCGGTACCATTGCTCTCTCTGTCTGGAATCTCCATGAATGGAAAGTGCAGCCAATACACCCACAAATAAGTTCTGAACTTCGTTTTGAAAATTTAAGGGCGAGTCACACTGCGTGAAGCTGCATGCCTCTAGCTGTACAAAATAGTACCGTGCAACCGTTTCGGGTCGGCTTATTCACACCCACTATTAAGAGTTTTCTGTAGAGTGGTACTGTACGTTATCCTGACCCAAACGTCGTATTTCATATCTCTTTCTGAAGATAAGAAACTGTTTACTGGCGGAGAGTAATATATGTTCCCCGAAGGTCAGTGCAAATGCGAGTTGAGCACATTTGATTACCAGCTATCCGACAACACACATATGATAACCGCAACTCTTTCATTATTACACATGTTGACCGCCTGAAGCGATTGTGTGTGTGTGCGTGTATGTGTGTGTGTATATATATGTGTGTGTGTGTGTGTGTGTATGTGTGCAGGGCCGGACCAAATGAGTTGTAAGGGGGGGGGGTTCCTCCTTTTTTGGGGGGGCAAATCAGCGAAGTGGCGAAGCCACAAGCGCGCGCCTGCTTTGAACTAGGGGGGTCCGGGGGCATACACCCCCGAAAATGTTTTGAAAAACGGTTAAAATCTGTGCAATCTGGTGCATTCTGGGCCTTGTTTTGAGGGTTAAGAGCAGCATTGTTTTGGTGCTAAAACTAGTAAAAGTCAAAGCAAGGTACATGCTTTTTCCAGGGGTGGGGTTCTGGAACCCCTGGAACCCCCCCCCCCTGGGTCCGGCCCTGGTGTGTGTGTATGTGCGTGTGAGTGATTGTGTGAGAGATTGTATGTATTTGTGAGTGTGTGAATAAGAGAAAGTGTGTGTGTGTGTGTGTGTGTGTGTGTGTGTGTGTGTGTGTGGCCTATTGTTTAAGAGATTAATCTTTAATAGGCCCATAACACAGGGGGAAAGGGTTTCTAGGCATCAGACTAGACGTACGGCTCGCACCTGGCGAATCATGCATGTCACAAAGCAATACACAACACTGATAGCAAAGGTCCAGTACACAGATCAAGAACTAAAAGAGAGAGAGAGAGAGAGAGAGAGAGAGAGAGAGAGAGAGAGAGAGAGAGAGAGAGAGAGAGAGAGAGAGAGAGAGAGAGAGACCCGAATCACTGTGAAGGAAAAACACACCTACCTTTGTTCATTTTTAATGAGAGATTATTTTTTTTCAACACGCACCACGGCAGTATCCTTGCCCGCGGTAGGAAAGATTTTCCACCAGTAGTGTGTACACTCAGTTGCAAACTGACTTCAAATATGTTCGTGCCATTTGACAACAAGTTGTGAGGAATATTTTAATCGACTTCCTTGTTACACACATAAAATACGGTGCAACGTGTTCTGCCCGTGCGGCTGATTTGAATCCAGCGCAAAGCGACGAAGTTTACCATCAGACAATTATGCAGGCTATACACTGCCCGAGACACAAACATTTAAAGGTGCTATTTCTCTTGGTGAGACCAATTCGCTCCGTGAAGTCTCGTCGGTCATTAGAGGCTCACGAGGTCCTTTCAGAAATGGTATAGTTTATGATTTTTTAAATTTTATGAACAACAGACTGACTTAGACAATAGACAATATATCACAACCGACCGTATATGGGTACAGATAATAGAAAATATATCAAAACAGACCGTGTGTGTGAGTGTGCATGTGAATGTGTGAGATTGTATGTTTGTGTGAGTGTGTGAAAGAGAGAGAGAGAGAGAGAGAGAGAGAGAGAGTGTGTGTGTGTGTGTGTGTCTGTGTGTGTATGTGTATGTGTGTGCGTGTGTTTATAAACAACAGACTGACTTACACCGTAGACAATATATCACAACCGACCATATATGGCTACAGATAATAGAAAATATAGCACAACAGATCGTCAATGGAGAGACAGCAACCTTCCACAGAAAGCCAATTTCTCAGTAACGCTGCATATTGTTATGTAAGAAACATATTTCGTTCGGGACTCATTAAACAGACTTTCTTCAAAGTCGACTGCACACATTATTTTCAAAGACAGCCAGATCAAGCTGAGGTGAACCAATGTTCATTGTCAAGGAACCGGGAATAGAACGTTATTGGCAGTCAATGAGGAATGAACTGTTGCCCAACTCTCGATTAGTGCATAGGAACTCAGCATTTGCTATTTCAAGAGTGGAAATATCGCAATATGGTTTATGTAAGCAGCTGAGGAAACAAGCAAGCGAGCAACCAAAAACATAAAACGAACACAAAAAAGACTATGCATTTTCTTCAATGGTCATGCCTGTGCTGGGAACGAAAGCCTGGGTGGAGCTTTGACATTGAACTCTTCAGTCCTGTTGCAAGGTACCTTTTAACTTTGATACACAATGCGTTCTCTTCATTGGCTGCAGTAGCCATGCCCACCAACGGCCCAACGCTATCGCGCAACATTATTAGAATGCAAATAAGGCCGTCGAGATAAAAAAAAAAAATAAAAAACAAAACAAGTCGCGTAAGGCGAAATTACTACATTTAGTCAAGCTGTGGAACTCACAGAATGAAACTGAACGCACTGCATTTTTTCACAATGACCGTAGTCCGCCGCTAGTGCAAAAGGCAGTGAAAGTGACGAGCCTGTTCAGCGCTGTAGCGGTTGCGCTGCGCTGCATAGCACGCTTTACTGTACCTCTCTTCGTTTTAACTTTCTGAGCGTGTTTTTAATCCAAACATATCATATCTATATGTTTTTGGAATCAGGTACCGACAAGGAATAAGATGAAATTGTTTTTAAAACGATTTGGGAAATTTAATTTTAATCATAATTTTTATATTTTAAATTTTCAGCTTGTTTTTAATCCGAATATAACATATCTATATGTTTTTGTAATCAGAACATGATAAAGAATAAAATAAAAGTGATTTTGGATCGTTTTATAAAAAAATAATTTTAATGACAATTTTCAGATTTTTAATGACCAAAGTCATTAATTAATTTTTAAGCCTTCATACTGAAATGCAATACCGAAGTCCGGCCTTCGTCGAAGATTGCTTGGCCAAAATTTCAATCAATTTGATTGAAAAATGAAGGTGCCGCCTCAACTTTTACAAAAAGCCGGATATGACGTCATAAAAGACATTTATCGAAAAAAAGAAAAAAGTCTGAGGATATCATACCCAGGAACTCTCATGTAAAATTTCATAAAGATCGGTCCAGTAGTTTACTCTGAATCGCTCTACACACACCCACGCACAGACACAGACACACAGACACAGACACACAGACACACAGACACACACACACCACAACCCTCGTCTCGATTCCCCCCTCTACGTTAAAACATTTAGTCAAAACTTGACTAAATGTAAAAACAAGTCGCGTAAGGCGAAATTACAACATTTAGTCAAGCTGTCGAACTAACAGAATGAAACTGAACTCACTGCATTTTTACAGCAAGAGCGTATACTCGTAGCATCGTCAGTCCACCGCTCGATGCACAGGCAGTGAAATTGACAAGAAGAGCGGGGTAGTAGTTGTGCTGAGAAGGATAGCACGCTTTTCTTTATCTCTATTCTTTTTACCTTTCTGAGCGTGTTTTTAAGCCAAACATATCACATCTATATGTTTTTGGAATCAGGAACCCACAAGTAATAAGATGAAATTGTTTTTAAATCGATTTCGGAAATTTTATTTTAATAATAATTTTTATATTTTTAATTTTCAGAGCTTGTTTTTAATCCGAATATAACATATTTATATGTTTTTGGAATCAGAAAATGATGAAGAATAAGATAAACGTAAATTTGGATCGTTTTATAAATTTTTTTTAATTTTTTTACAATTTTCAGATTTTTAATGACCAAAGTCATTAATTAATTTTTAAGCCATCAAACTGAAATGCAATACCGAAGTCCGGCCTTCGTCGAAGATTGCTTGGCCAAAATTTCAATCAATTTGATTGAAAAATGAGGGTGTGACAGTGCCGCCTCAACTTTTTATGACGTCCTCAAAGACATTTATCGAAAAAAAGAAAAATTCCCAGGAACTCTCATGTCAGATTTCATAAAGATCGGTCCAGCAGTTTAGTCTGAATCGCTCTACACACACACACACACACACACACACACACACACACATACACCACGACCCTCGTCTCGATTTCCCCTCTATGTTAAAACATTTAGTCAAAACTTGACTAAATGTAACAACACTCACAATATGTGCCACGCATTGTCAAGTGCTAGGTATCCACTAACCCACGATTGGACTGCCATAGTTAAACTGCGATTTGTTTGTTTGAAGAAGATAAAGCGGAACTCGTTTGCGAACAGGTTGTGACCCATAGCCACACACACCCACCACACACACACACACACACACACCCAAACAAACACACACACACTCACAATTGCCAACAATAGCACATTATCCTTACAAACAAAACAACACTAAAACGAATCTTGAGAACTCGACTGAAAAACACCTGTTGACACTGCAAACAGATTTAGCAAAGTACTTTATATTATCGTCCCCTTGCTCGACACTTAGCGGTCTGTTAATAATTTAATACCTTATTTTGCATAGTGGTGTTATTTTCGCAGTATTCTTACTTCCTTTGTTGACTTCACGATACGCTTATTTCTGAGCTCCTTACTTTCTGTTGTCACGTAATAGCATAGTCTAAATAGAGAAAGACGTGTCTGTATGCTTGATCCCCACCCCCTCCTCCCCACCTCACCTCCACCCCTCTTATCTACTTTGAATAGAGAAACTGAGCAGTGTATGAGTTCTCCCCCGAACATATACACCCGGAAACACTTGCATTTAAACAACATAGTCAATCATGACGGAAGGAGCCAGGCGTGCAACCTCAACACCCCCCCCCCTCTTCTTACCTCTCCCAATTACACAAACATGGTATTTCCACGACAGACCCCATACATACCCACAAGTCGTCTTCGTCTTTTTACATTTAGTCAATTTTGACTAAATGTTTTAACGTAGAGGGGGAATCCGGAGACGAGGGTCGTGGTGTATGTGCGTGCGTGCGTGCGTGTGTGTGTGTGTGTGTGTCTGTCTGTCTGTGTGTGTGTGTAGAGCGATTCAGACTAAACTACTGGATCGATCTTTATGAAATTTGACTTGAGAGTTCCTGGGTATGAAATCCCCGAACGTTTTTTTCATTTTTTTGATAAATGTCTTTTATGACGTCATATCCGGCTTTTCGTGAAAGTTGAGGCGGCACTGTCACGCCCTCATTTTTCAACCAAATTGGTTGACATTTTGGTCAAGTATTGTTCGACGAAGCCCGGACTTCGGTATTGCATTTCAGCTTGGTGGCTTAAAAATTAATCAATGACTTTGGTCATTAAAAATCTGAAAATTGTAAAAGAAAATAAAAATTTATAAAACGATCCAAATTTACGTTCATCTTATTCTCCATCATTTTCTGATTCCAAAAACATATAAATATGTTATATTTAGATTAAAAACAAGCTCTGAAAATTAAATATATAAAAATTATTATCAAAATTAAATTGTCGAAATCAATTTAAAAACACTTTCATCTTATTCCTTGTCGGTTCCTGATTCCAAAAACATATAGATATGATATGTTTGGATTAAAAACACGCTCAGAAAGTTAAAACAAAGAGAGGTACAGAAAAGCGTGCTATCCTTCTTAGCGCAACTACTACCCCGCTCTTCTTGTCAATTTCACTGCCTTTGCCATGAGCGGTGGACTGACGATGCTACGAGTATACGGTCTTGCTGAAAAATGGCATTGCGTTCAGTTTCATTCTGTGAGTTCGACAGCTACTTGACTAAATGTTGTATTTTCGCCTTACGCGACTTGTTACATTTAGTCAAGTTAAATGTTTTAACATAGAGGGGGAATCGAGACGAGGGTCGTGGTGTATGTGTGTGTGTCTGTGCATGTGTGTGTGTGGAGCGATTCAGACTAAACTACTGGACCGATCTTTATGAAATTTTACATGAGAGTTCCTGGGTATGAAATCCCCAGATGTTTTTTTCATTTTTTCGATAAATGTCTTTTATGACGTCATATCCGGCTTTTTGTAAAAGTTGAGGCGGCACTGTCACACCTTCATTTTTCAATCAAATTGATTGAAATTTTGGCCAAGCAATCTTCGACGAAGGCCGGACTTCGGTATTGCATTTCAGCATGGAGGCTTAAAAATTAATCAATGACTTTGGTCATTAAAAATCTGAAAATTGTAATTAAAATTTTTTTTTTTATAAAACGATCCAAAATTACTTTTATTTTATTCTTCATCATGTTCTGATTCCAAAAACATATAAATATGTTATATTCGGATTAAAAACAAGCTCTGAAAATTAAAAATATAAAAATTATGACAAAAATTAAATATCCGAAATCGTTTTAAAAACAATTTCATCTTATTCCTTGTCGGTTCCTGATTCCAAAAAACATATAGATATGATATGTTTGGATAAAAACACGCTCAGAAAGTTAAAATGAAGAGAGGTACAGTAAAGCGTGCTATGCAGCACAGCGCAACCGCTACCGCGCTGAACAGGGTCGTCACTTTCACTGCCTTATGCACTAGCGGCGGACTACGGTCATTGTGAAAAAATGCAGTGCGTTCAGTTTCATTCTGTGAGTTCCACAGCTTGACTAAATGTAGTAATTTTGCCTTACGCGACTTGTTTTTTGTTACAAAGCTTGTGCGTAGTCCACTTGGTTGATACAGTCATAAACTGTAAACATGACTTTATGACTGAAATTGAAGACTTGTATACGTTCGGTGTATGTGGTGCCCATGATGCTTCTCGGGACTTTTTTTCCCTTTTTTTTTCTCTCTTTTCCACAAACAGAATATTATTACAAAGTACAGAAAAAAATGTGCTTGTTCTTCTCATTAATGTACATCAAGATATATTTATTATACTTGTTTAGCAGGTTATGTTGTGCATGTCTGGGGTTTGGAAATGTATTTAGTGTCTCTGTTTATGTGTGTGGTGATTGCTCACTTCAAAAAGAAACAACAAGCTTGTGAATTCCCTACCAGTAATACAGACAAGTGTAAAGAGGTGAACCATAGGTTAAACAAAGTATGGCGAAAAGCAGTAAAAAAAAAGCACCCGCGGATACATTTTACAGAAAAAGACAAACGACGAACAAATAACCACAACAACAACAAAACAAAAAAACAAGACAAAAAAAGAAGATAACAACAACAAACATTTCTCTATTTCTCCCTAAAATATTACTTGAGTTGCAATGTGCTTTTACATTTGACCAAAAAACACCAAAGAAGAAGAAGGACAACAGGCGAAATGAAAACCTTCTAACTTGGGTAATAGAAAAAAAAAACGAAAAAAAAAACCCCATCTCCACCATGAGAAAAGGCTAATGCAGTTGCACCTGTGATGATACCCTGCGGACCGTTCCAGCCCTACGTGTCCCTTCAGTACACTTGCATGCAAGGTCTGCTGTCGTCAAGCTAACCTACAAACTGCAAGGAAAAACGTGTCATACAACAATACGTTGGCTTCAACAAGTAAGGATGACGTGAAATCTCTTAACGAATTTGGAATGATATGACCAATCAGACAATGTCTCATCTTGAATCTCGACTTGACAGAATTAAAATGGTTCACGGAATCCTCTGAGTTTAAGGGACAAGGATTCAACATTTCGCACTTAAAAATATTCCAGGCAAATACACATGAACAAGCAATGTTAAGCACACAGCAACCACATAAATTAACATACATATATTTAAAATAGGCCTCAAGACAAGCAATACACTAGCAAACAAAGGGGCATACCTTAACCTCGCGTGTTCAATGTAAAAGTGATTGGCCGGCATAATAATCACATATATTGGCAAAGAGCTGCTGGCACCTATGTGTTGACTACACATTCATTTATGCGATTGTTGGTTGTGTTACATTTGTATCATAATTATTCATATAATACTTGTATTACACTCTTTGGCAAACACAATCAGGAGAGGTGGACAAGTATGCGTATTTGGGCTGATTTAAAAAAAATGTCCAATAATAAAAGTATAACATAAATAACACAGTCTACACCACTCATTTAGGTTGACTTAATGTTCAAGAAATCTTGTACTGACTCATCTCTGTATCATTGCTTTTTTCGTTATAGCTTAACACGGTAAACTCCTTTCTAACCCGAGTAAAAGAAGGAGGGAAGGAGGAATTTTCTTACATAACTAAGTGTCATACGGCTTCGTCAGTCGCAAGTGTTGCTACAGATACTGTCAGTCTTGTCACGTAAACGATGAACAGGGTGTGATACCATTCTGCCGCGTCCGTGATTAAGCGGAATGTCATCTTTCTTTTCGCGCGAAAGTAAGACAAAAAGAGTTAACAGAAACAAAGTGGTTTTCGTGGGTAAACGCAACATTGCTGTGACACACTCTGAACCGGATTTGGCTGTGGGAAAATTTAATCGAGGATAGACAAGTATTTATTGCTTAGTTAACTGACTGCCAGTCCCACATGTGCTGAAATACGTGTCTGCGTCCAATGAATGTGTCAGTTGTAATTCTTACACACACACACACGCACAGACACACACTCTCTCTCTCAGTCTCTTCACAACACACACACACACACACACACACAACGCCGGCACGCACTACACTAAACACGGTGACAGATACGCGTCTTGCAACAGTAAACACTCCAGATAACGAATTGATCAGAAACCATCAGCCTTTCTTTCTTTCCTTATTTGGTGTTTAACGTCGTTTTCAACCACGAAGGTTATATCGCGACGGGGAAAGGGAGGGAGATGGGATAGAGCCACTTGTTAATTGTTTCTTGTTCACAAAAGCACTAATCAAACAATTGCTCCAGGGGCTTGCAACGTAGTACAATATATGACCTTACTGGGAGAATGCAAGTTTCCAGTACAAAGGACTTAACATTTCTTACATACTGCTTGACTAAAATCTTCACAAACATTGACTATATTCTATACAAGAAACACTTAACAAGGGTAAAAGGAGAAACAGAATCCGTTAGTCGCCTCTTACGACATGCTGGGGAGCGTCGGGTAAATTGTTCCCCCTAACCCGCGGGGGGTACCATCAGCCTTGGACGCGTAGTCAGAAACAAAGGAGGGTACATTAAGGTCAACTGAGAAGCTCCCAGCCCGACTAGAAATGAGATGACTTAGTCATTCAAAATCGGTATGATTTAAGAGAGGTTCTTTTTTACGAATTCCTGCAAAATAATACGTATTTTTACCAGTAGCGTTGTGTGACTTTGCTTCTCAAAGTTCCACACCCCACTGTTTTTAAGTTGCACATGGAAAACCAAAAACAAAGGAGTGATCCAATGTCTGCACACAGATGGTTACGCCCACTGGAAATCCATGATAACATGGTGAAAAGAATTGGCAAGGATACACCACAGTAAGAAGGCGAGGGGCGCACTGGCCTTATAGATAAGACGCCGGCCTCCCAAGCGGAAGGTCGCGGGTTCGAATCCCGGTCGCGCCTGGTCAGTAGGTTAAAGGTGGCGATTGTTCCGATCTCCCAGGTCAACTGTACTTATGTGCAGACATGCCTTATCCTCGTTGCGTGTGTACACGCAAGCACAAGACCATGTACGCACGGAAAAGATCCTGTACCCAGGGTATGGCTTGGGCGTCGGTCATCGGTCTTTTGCCTAGGGAAATTCGGAAAAAGACCGATAGATAAATGTCTCAGTCAGTCAATGGACCGATTGTCTAAAAAAAAAAATAAAGAAGTTTTTTTGCTTGTTTTCTTTTTAGAAAATCGGAATATGGTTACAGGAGTCGGAAATAGCTGAAACGAAATCAAAACTCGGAAGAATTCCGCGAAAATTGGAAGGGTTGGTAGCTTTTCAGGCTACATTTTTGGCTCACGAAGTGTAGCCTATGCGATCGTAACTTTGTCTGTCTGTGCGTTTGTGCGTGTGTGTGTGCGTGTGTGTGTGTGTGTGTTTGTGCGTGTGTATGTCTGTGGTAGAAACTTTAACATTTCCGAGTCTATGTGTGAGTGGTTATCCAAGACTATGGATAAAGCTCGCATAAGATTACGTCACGGTCAAAAGTGTTTGACGTCAATTAATGCATCATGACGGCATGCCTCCCTGTAGTCTTTCTCTCTCGCGTGGTGTGTGTGGTCTCGGTCATTGTTATTTTGAGCGGGCCGAGACTATTTGGCAGTCGTGTCCCTGTAAGTAGGCTACATGCAGACAGACAGATCTAGATCTAGTGTCTCTCTTTCTTGCACAGTGTCACCTAAGCTTACTGTGTGTGGGTGTGTATGTGTGACGGAGTGATTGAGTTTGTGTTACTGTTTGTCTATTTCTTACGTGAGCCTTGAAGGCTTCGCCTCTTGTATAATTATAGTTTCAATCAAATACTTCACATTTAGCACGACAATGAATGAAGAAACAAGAACTTTTTTTCCCCCCTCACAATTTACTGTACATTATCTTCATGAAATTAAACAACCTCTTCAAGACATTGTGCTTTCAGTCTTCTGAAATTCTGCCAGAAGAAGGTCGCATGAACCGAAATATTGCAACTAACTATTGTTTTTTGATCTTTATGATTCTTTATTTTTCGTTGTTTTTGTCCTCCCTTTAAACAATTCTCACAACAGCTATGTAACTGTAATAAGTTTCTCCTCACAGCTGTAATGCATAATGCGCAGTCCCGGGGCAGCAAAAAAGCTTTTTTGTTGTTGTTGACTGATTGATTTGCAAAATGACTGTTTGATTCATGGCCGAGTCAGTCAATGGACCTATAGTGGACAAAGCCCAAGCCAATCCCTGCTGTAACCCATGTCAGAGTTCGGTGGGTTACAGAAAAACGAAAATACCCAGCATGCCTCCCCTGAAAGCGGCGAATGGCTGCCTAAATGGCGGGGTAAAAACGGTCATACATAACCCACTCGTGCAAAAATCACGAGTGTACGTCGGAGTTTCAGCCCATGAACGCAGAAGAAGAATAAGAAGAAACAGTAAGATGGTGGTCAGCTGAACTCAGCTTAGAAGAAGAACCAAAACCGTCCAAGATGACAAACGGTCACCAACAAACACAACTCAAGAAACCGTTTATGCCCTCTGCGCACTGCACTAGCTCAGATACAGAATTAACAAGAAAATTGGTTGATTAAAATCAACATGGCCGAAGCAATGTTTTCATAAAAGAAGCGGTGTTGTACGGGCACATGTTGAATTTGGGTTACATGTGTTGCAGAGTATTTGAAAATCCGTAGGCATAAAAACATGCAAAGAAGAGTGATAGGTCCCTGTTGTGAATATAGTCAGGTGGATAAATTGATTACTTAATAATAATAATAATAAGAAGAACATTTATATAGCGCTAAATCAAAAACTTTCGTTAAAAAGGCTTGCTCTAAGCGCTTGACATCTAAACTAAAACGTCATTCACACTCTTTACAATGATGTACAAGAACTTCATGTCACACTCTTTCATTCAGTATAGTACTTATGTTTCACACTAGTTTTGCTGTTACAGCAGTCCCTCCTCATGAACGGACACCCTTGGGCCAGTGCAAACATGTCCGTACATTGCAGGTGGCCGGTCACGGGAGAGCCCCCCCCCCCCCCCATCACACACACTCAGGTACACTGACGGACTGAGTGAGTCTTTGCTACTGGTGAACGAGCTCTATTTGTCCTAAAACATCAAGGTCAAACTACTACAACTTATAACTGAAAGGAAAAAAACTGTCCTTAAAAATGACGAATGTAATGGTGACTGAAGAATCAATGTGGAAAAATAAGAAAAGAAGTCGGTGATGAGTTGATTTTTTTACTGAAAACAACAGTAAACAATCAATCATTTTATTGTTTTCAGTAAAGAATCAACTCATCACCGACTTCTTTTCTTATCTTAAAAATGACGTTAAATCAACGGCGGCAGAAAAAGAGAGATAACAGAAATCCTCAAATTCCTGAGGATACAGGCATCCAATGAAAGCAGCCACGAACATACTCACAGAGGCACACATGCTTGTGCAGATACTTTGCAAAAATATGAATTGAAAACCTGCATATGTGGTAATTTCTTTTTTTGTGTGTGGCTTTATTGAATACTTCAGGCAGTGACTTTTCCCTGTCCAGTTTTCTCTTTCGTCTCTCTTACCCCTCGCTGCAAGGCAGAATACACATTTTCTATAAGGAAGACTACTCCTCTTCAATTATATCCAGAGATCTTCCAGCTGTCTCCACCATAAGCCAAGTGGTCGAGTCTTATACCCCCTTTCCACACAACCGTTCTAGGTCCCGTTCCCGTACCGACCAAGGAACGGTGCGGGCACGGGAGGGATCGGGACAGAACCGCAATGAACGTAACTGATCGTTAACGGAACTGCTTTGAACGGTAGGGTCGGTAGGGACGGCTGAGTTTGGGCTGCATGTTCACATTTTTAGCCGTTCCCCTCCCGATCAGAATGAACGGTAATGGAACCTCAACCCATCGGTAACGGAACGCTTGGATCGTTAACGGAACTTAAAAACAACGGTAGCGCTCTCACACACTGAGTTGTCATACCCGCATTCCAAACATCCGTTCTAGGTCCCGTTCCCTTACCGACCAAGGACGGCTGCCACTATGGTCAGACGCTGCTGAAAGATGCCAAAAAACGGCCGTTTGCGCAGCGTTCCATTGTTGTGGCAGCATTCCTTGGTTGGTACGGGAACGGGACAAAGAACGGTTGTGTGGAATGGGGGTATAACTTTTGACACCGACAAACTGAAGAATGAACAGATCTATGAGGTAACCGTCTCAATGGTCCAGGCTCAGGGAACAAAGAGTATATATTACTAGATGATTACCCGCTTCGCCGGGTACCGGCTTCGCCGGGAAGAAGTAGAGCCGAATACCAGGCTGCGCCTGGGACCCGGCTTTGCCACACGGAGGAAGGGAGATAATCGCGGCTGAAAACACTGGAGAAGATAAGGAAGAGTTACTGGTAGTGGATCCCGACAACAACAACAACCAAAAAAATAAAAATCGGTTCAGCGCGCACAGCGCTGCGCGCTGAGAGCACGTGTTGAAATATCTCATCGATGAGGTTGTGTCCGGGGTGTAGCTGAATACGGTGTCCAAATTTGAAAAAGATCCACCGGGAACTTTGGCCGTGCATCGCGAACAGACAGACAGACAGACAGACACTAGTCGTATATATATATAGATAGATGGCCTGGGGCGATTGTAGCTTCCCTTCTTCGTGTCCGATAGACAAGGACAATAAATAGTAGAGCATAGTGCAATTTCATGTTGGCATCTTCTCCACTGAAAGCTATAACCCAAAGACTGAAGACCAAAGTGCTTTACCCCACTTCTGACCCGAATCACCCCCCTCCTGCTAGGTACACGTGCACTCAAGTTAACCTCTGCTTTGACCTGTGTGCCAGGAGTCGGATGAAAGAGAAAGAGAGAGAGAGAGAGAGAGAGAGAGAGAGAGAGAGAGAGAGAGAGAGAGTGAGAGAGAGACACACACACACACACACACACACACACATAGACAGACATAGAAAGACAGAAGCGGAGAGACTCAGAGGGAGACACAGACAAAGACATACAGAGAGAGAGAGAGAGAGAGAGAGAGAGAGAGAGAGAGAGAGAGAGAGAGAGAGAGAGAGAGAGAGAGAGAGAGAGAGAGAGAGAGAGAGAGAGAGAAACTGTAACTGATCTCGTGTGAACGGTAACAAAACGAGACATGTCACCTCTCCGAATGCATTCCAATAGATGACCGCTCCTGCGGCCGTCAACAAGTGGGCACTTGCTACATTGCTGATAAATTTGGCACCTCACGGGAGATAATTTGGAGTGTTCTGAGCGAAGAGCTTGAAAGTAGGTCCCAAAACTTCCAACACCAGAAGCACGTCAGATTGAAAAAATCACAAGACATTTCCGTTTTTTTTAGTCAGATCCAGATGATGCCGTTTCTGTTGGTAGCAGCAGTTCATGCAGCAGGTGAATGTCCCCACTAAAGAAAGCCAGGGTCATCCTTAATACGAGAATTTATAACGCGCACATATCTCACCACAAGGCGACTCAAGGCGCACTCACACACAATCTTTCGCATTAACAACTCAAGCATACTCATATACACTTACGCATAAATTTCATGAAGATAACAAGGCAACAACACAAACAGAGACACGGCACTCAAAAGTAAGCATGAACAAGAAAAGAAAATGTCAAACAATAATTATGTACATGGCTATTTACAACTGATCTGATTAAGGCTTGCGGGTGAGATGATGGGTAAGGGGGGGGGTGTGTAGCGGGGCACTATAGTCTGAGGATTATTTAGGGATCCTTCTGAAAAGAAGACGATGGTATCATGCAGTTTATTGGACGCGGAGGGGATAATCCTGTCGTACTTTCTTCCAAATTGTGAGACAGTAACTAAATACTATTCCACACTTCTGAGACAACTCAGAGACACACCAAGGCAAAACGCGCAGGAAAGCTCCACAAAGGGGTGCTGTTCCATCAGTCCAGTCAAGACAACGCCCCTGCCCCCAGGTCCTTCGTTTCCATGGACACAAATTTTGCATGCGGCTTTGAGATCGTTAACCATCCGCTGAATTCGCAAGATTTGACACCCTCAGAATATCATCTGTTTCCAAACATGAACAAGTGTCTCAGGGTTGAGCACTACGAAACGGACAATCATGACGTAATGGCTGCTGTTGAGGACTTTATACGACTGTAAATCAAAAGATAATGCAGCAACCAAATCGATCGAGGCTCTGAGACACAGGTGGAACAAGAGCATGGAAGTTCGAACTCAAAGAGACAATATGTTGAAAAGTGAATTTCTTCTAGTCTCGTAAGTCAGTAGCAAGGCCCGTAACTTTTCGGCAGTTTGCCTTCGTATATTCCACGAGATTGAATAACTGACATCGACACAGGGGATACACCTTAGGCCTACTGATAGCCTTTTTATTTTTATTTATATTTTTTATATTTTATACAATACTAATGAAGCGTGCGTCTAGTTTCAAGTGGTTTACTCCCTTGTGTTCTCTAAAAACATATTAATTGGCAAATTTGCACAAGAAAAATTCTGTGTAAATATAGTCACGTACGGCTGTGCATCGTGGTCACTGGAAGCTTGGGGTGCATTACCGTGTCCTGAACTGTATGCGGCCTGTCTTAGTGTTACACTCCCAGTACCGCACAACTTGAGACTCTGTCACACATGGTCAAACCGTTGTACAACTGTCAAACTTTCTCATACAGCCCCAGCTTCGTACATCTCAACAAAGTCAAACTGCAAGGGGGGTGTGGGGGTCGGAGAATTGAGACAGCCAGGATTTTTTTTTTTTTACTGCACGACACGTCACGTCTGTCACGTCTTTCTCTGTAACCCCCCCCCCCCCCCCCCCATTCAAACGGACCACAAAGCACTGACTTTGTGTTCGCATGTTTGTTTTCTGTCACTGAGACGCCTCCCACTGCACTGTGAGCGCTCAGTGTTGTCAGCCCTGGGGGGGGGGGGGGGGAGGTGGCATAGTAGGCCGTTGTGCAAGCAAAGATCGACACGTGGTAAGCTTACCTGCTGCTTGCGCTCACAACCACCTTTTTTCTCGCTGCTTCATTAGTACAGGTATTTGTGCTTGAGCAAGATAGTGTAGACCTGTGTACAAGCATTTTGAATGTATGGCGTAACTTGACATATGTTCATATGTGTGTATTTGTGTGTGTGTGTGTGTGTGTGTGTGCATGTGTGTGTCTGTGTCAGTGTCTCTCTCTCCTCTCTCTCAGTCTCTCCCCCCCCCCCCCCTTCTGTATGTGTGTCTGCAGGAGTATCAGATTCGTAACTAGCCAGACCAGGGATACACATGATACAATGTACATTATTAAGGTCCCACGAAGCTTAGAAACCTCTGTGACTGTCAGTCCATCTGTGGTCTGTGATTGTATTCACGCATGCAAACGCAAACATATTAGGTTTAACTGTTATTTTGACCCCCAAATATGCTACTGACACTTTACTACAGTGGTTATGTCCTTTGCAAACAACCAGTGCCATGGAGTGGAAAACCAGTACACAACGTTTGCAGACATTATTTTTTTTACAGTTTTAGTTTCTGCTTGAGCTACATTATCTGGACTGGCAGCCCCAAAAATGAGTCACTGGAGGGTAGACATAACAATAGAAACGTGTGCAAACTAAAGCAATGAATGGGAAAACTCATTAATCACACATTCTCTCTCAACTCTCTACCTTGCTTTTATTTCACAATTAAAAAACAAAAACAAGATTCAGATGTCAATGCTGCTGTTTTTCAAAATGTGTCTTCATTTTTTTACCCATGCAAAGTCCAAAGTTTGTAATTACATGTATTGTCTCCATGTAAACATTTATACAGATTTGTTTGTGTATTCATGTAAGTTAGGGTTCCCTCTCCTAGCGAGGGCTGGATGGAACAAGATAAGCAAATGATCTGGCACATAAACATTCAAAATTGTGACCTTGAAATCTGAACAAGATCAATCAGACTTGGGTCATGTCTAGAGATCATAAAACCCTGGAACTAGTGGAAGTGTGCGAATTTTCAAAAATCTAGTTTAAAACAAGTCGCGTAAGGCGAAAATACAACATTTAGTCAAGTAGCTGTCGAACTCACAGAATGAAACGGAACGCAATGCAATTTTTCAGCAAGACCGTATACTCGTAGCATCGTCAGTCCACCGCTCATGGCAAAGGCAGTGAAATTGACAAGAAGAGCGGTTTAGTAGTTGCGCTGAGAAGGTTAGCACGCTTTTCTGTACCTCTCTTCGTTTTAACTTCCTGAGCGTGTTTTTAATCCAAACATATCATATCTATATGTTTTTGGAATCAGGAACCGACAAGGAATAAGATGAAAGTGTTTTTAAATTGATTTCGACCATTTAATTTTGATAATATTTTTTATATTTTTAATTTTCACAATTAAAAAAAACACCCAAGATTCAGATGTCAATGCTGCTGTTTTTCAAAATGTGTCTTCTTTTTATTACCCATGCAAAGTCCAAAGTTTGTAATTACATGTATTGTCTCCATGTAAACATTTATACAGATTTGTTTGTGTATTCATGTAAGTTAGGGTTCCCTCTCCTAGCGAGGGCTGGATGGAACAAGATAAGCAAATGATCTGGCACATAAACATTCAAAATTGTGACCTTGAAATCTGAACAAGATCAATCAGACTTGGGTCATGTCTAGAGATCATAAAACCCTGGAACTAGTGGAAGTGTGCGAATTTTCAAAAATCTAGTTTAAAACAAGTCGCGTAAGGCGAAAATACAACATTTAGTCAAGTAGCTGTCGAACTCACAGAATGAAACGGAACGCAATGCAATTTTTCAGCAAGACCGTATACTCGTAGCATCGTCAGTCCACCGCTCATGGCAAAGGCAGTGAAATTGACAAGAAGAGCGGTTTAGTAGTTGCGCTGAGAAGGTTAGCACGCTTTTCTGTACCTCTCTTCGTTTTAACTTCCTGAGCGTGTTTTTAATCAAAACATATCATATCTATATGTTTTTGGAATCAGGAACTGACAAGGAATAAGATGAAAGTGTTTTTAAATTGATTTCGACAATTTAATTTTGATAATAATTTTTATATTTTTAATTTTCAGAGCTTGTTTTTAATCTAAATATAACATATTTATATGTTTATGGAATCAGAAAATGATGGAGAATAAGATGCATATGATCGTAAATTTGAATCGTTTTATAAAAAAATATTGTTTTTACAATTTTCAGATTTTTAATGACCAAAGTCATTAATTAATTTTTAAGCCACCAAGCTGAAATGCAATACCGAAGTCCGGGCTTCGTCGAAGACTACTTGACGAAAATTTCAACCAATTTGGTTGAAAAATGAGAGCGTGACAGTGCCGCCTCAACTTTCACGAAAAACCGGATATGACGTCATCAAAGACATTTATCAAAAAAACGGAAAAAAAAGTTCGGGGATATCAATCCCAGGAACTCTCATGGAAAATTTCATAAAGATCGGTCCAGTAGTTTGGTCTGAATCGCTCTACACACACGCACGCACGCACGCACGCACACACACACATACACCACGACCCTCGTTTCGATTCCCCCTCTATGTTAAAACATTTAGTCAAAACTTGACTAAATGTAAAAAAGAAGTTGAGAACAATGATACTTGTAATTTTTTAAGCCAAATATGACCCCACTGTGACCTTGAAAGTTGATGAAGGTCAACCAAACTTTGGTAATGCCTGAAGGTCATTAAACCGTGTGAGGGAAGTTTGACAGGCTCTGTTTTTCTTTTTTAACAAGAAAATGTCCCCGTTGTGACACTGAAATTTTAAAGTCTACCAAGCTTTTCTCATGTCTGGAAGTCATCAACCCCTGAAACAAGTGTAGTGGTATATTTTTCTTCCCCAGCGAGTGCAGAGCTAGTAACTCCTATGCTAAGCAGAGCAGCCTGTTAAGCGCTGTTCACATGGCAGACTTTCTACCAACTTTCCCCCAACTTGCAAGTGATTTTAGTCGGCTTCAAGTCAAATCAAATTTGCTGCCCATGTGAACAGCGCAAACGCTCAAACCAGTTTTAAGCGGCGATTTTTGCCAGACTTGAAGGCCAGTTCAGCTATCGGAGCTACCTCCTAATGCGAGAAGAGCAGTTTGGCTAGAGCATAGATATAAATAGGCATCAAAATGTATCTCTGGCTAGAGCCGACCAATTGGTGAACGCGATAAGAAAAGTCTGCGCAAAATCTTCGCCGGGTCACAGACGAGTCGAGCAGGGCTCAACTGAGTTTTCGAGTTGCTGCGAAATCTCGCCTAAATTGAACCTAAATCGCTGGGGCCATTCACATGGCAGACATTTCGCCGACTTGGCCTTGACAACTCGGGAGCGATTTTTGAACGATCAAAGTTGGGGAAAAGTTGGTTAAAAGTCTGCCATGTGAACAGCACTTCAAGGGCATTTTACAGAAAGAAACATGATAAAGGCTAAAAACAGTAGTGTTTGTAGTGTACACATCTATGTTTATACTTAGGGAAATGTATTTAATTTCCACACGAACTAAGGCATAACAGTTTTTAAAACAATTGGCAGGAATATGGTGTGATTTTATATGAGAGCTGAAAAACTGATACATGATATAAAGAGAAACAAATGCAATGAAGAAGAAAAGACAGACACACACACGCACACATAGTCAGACAGACACAAAGCCTTACAATGTAAAGAATAGACAATGTGCATGTAGATCTTTCTAAAATGATAAGCATTTTGGGGGTGTTTTTTTAAGGCAGGAAGAAAAAGAAAAGAAAGGAGGATAGGACAAGAGAGAGAGAGAGAGAGAGAGAGAGAGAGAAAGAGAGAGAGAGAGAGAGAGAGAGGGAGAGAGAGAAAGAGAGAGAGAGAGAGAGAGAGCGAGGGTTTGCTCATTCAAAATGTACAAGTTCATATGGAAGGGGAGGGTCAGGAGAAGTAATAAATAAATTAGCTAATCGAGAGGTCATGAGTTCGAATCCCGGTCGCTGCCGCCTGGTGGGTTAAGAGTGGAGATTTTTCCGATCTCCCAGGTCAACTTATGTGCAGACCTGCTAGTGACTTAACCCCCTTCGTGTGTACACGCAGGCACAAGACCAAGTGCGCACAGAAAAGATCCTGTAATCCATGTCGGAGTTCGGTGGGTTATGAAAACACGAAAATACCCAGCATGCCTAATCAATGAAAGCGGAGTGAGCTGACAATGCTCCCAGAGTATAGCGTGGGGAACCCAAATGGGCAAACGAGCTCACACGTAGCCAGACAATTCTGGAACGCTGAAGAAGAAGATCAGCTCACCAACTTAAGTCAAGAGAAATGTTGTAAATGTTTATTCAGGTATCCATTAACTCAGTTGGCGAGCACACAATCATAGGATACGTACACAAACAAACACGCCGAACAAGCAAAAAAGAATGCTAGGGATTCTACAAGCACTCTTTCATTATTGAGTTGTTGTTCAAACTCCCACCTCCTTTCTTCCTCCACCCACTCTACTCCGAGGGCAGTCCTTCAATTGTGAAAGCAAAAGGTAAGATGGGGACAGCCGCTGACCACTAGAATTGCATGCACTACTGACTTCTGCCTCCCACACCTTCTCAAGATGGTCTGCGTGACTAATGAGGGATGCGTGCTGCGTCTCCTGGGTAAATGCAAATTTTGACACTCACTGGTAAAAAGATCAAAGTCGTTATTGACCCTTTGTCGGTAGGTCAGTTGTCTGAAAAAGGAGGGTGTCGCCATTCGGAGGTTAGTTATACAGAGTAAAAGGCATCCGTGCCCAGAAAATCGTCAGCAAACAGAGGGGGTCGTTTTTAGGAGGGGTCGTTACAGGAGGTTCCACTGTATATATATATTAATCTTCATGACGTAGTACAGTACTTAACAAATGACAAACAAGAAGAGAAGCTAAGAGTGAGGTGGTTTTTGTCTGAAAAAGGTGATGATGATATAGATCTGTGGAATAAAATAAATGTCACAACAAGAGTACGTAGATCAATTCATATCAGGAGCAAGAGCATAACCTGGCACTAACGCAGTAACTGACTGAATACTTTTTGAATTTTAATCCAACTTAGGCAACTAAGCGACTTTCTTACTCTAAATTTTAGTGTTTGTTTTCATTTTACAAAAACACACAAAAAACCACAATACACATGCTAAGAGTGAGAGACACATTTACCTAATTGTGCCTGAAGAACTTGAGACCCAGCCAGTTGAGAAAAAGCGCGATGACGAAGACAATGAGAGTTGATGGCATCAGTAGCAGGTACCATGTTGGAGACGTTGTGTCAATCACCTCCTCTGCTGCCTGCAAATGAATACAAATCAAAGTGTTAGCAGTTCATCCAACATTTCAATATTCTTGGATCACTCAATATAAAAAGGGCAATGATTTTCTAAGTCATTGTTAAACAAAAGGTCATTTCTTTTAGTTAACAGTTTAAGGCGTGTACTTTGCTGAGGACCTTCATTTGATGCTTTAGACTCTTTCTTTTTTCAGACGGTTCTTGGTGCCTTGCTGAAGTTTTGCATGGAGTGGATGTGTAGTCCGCCTCTTCAGTTTTTCTCCTTGGAGAGCAATTTTGTGCTCCCGTCTGGTTTCTAGTGGTTGAAGGTCAGCTGCTTTCTCCATTTCCTAGATTGGTGTGCTCTTCATGGCTCCCATGTTTTGCACTCTGTCAAGCTTTCACTTGTTTGTTTTGGAGGCAGTGTTTCAGTTTTTTGTTTGTTTGTTTGTTTAACGCCCAGCCGACCACGAAGGGCCATATCAGGGCGGTGCTGCTTTGACATATAACGTGCGCCACACACAAGACAGAAGTCGCAGCACAGGCTTCATGTCTCACCCAGTCACATTATTCTGACACCGGACCAACCAGTCCTAGCACTAACCCCATAATCCCAGACGCCAGGCGGAGCAGCCACTAGATTGCCAATTTTGAAGTCTTAGGTATGACCCGGCCGGGGTTCGAACCCACGACCTCCCGATCACGGGGCGGACGCCTTACCACTAGGCCAACCGTGCCGGTAGTGTTTCAGTTGTGGAGGCATATTCGACGACTGGTCCTATGGCGCCTGTATACACCTGTCTCAGCTAGTATATGCCAGAGTTTGCACCACATCTGGTTCCTGCCAGTTTCTTCATCAGTACGAGTTTTTCCTCGCTTTTGCTTCTGTCATGTGGCTTCAATGTGTGGCTTCCACATCAGGCGTGTGTCTGACTCTATGGTTATACTTGGAGTTTCAACCTGTGGAATCGTGTCGTTCTTCAGTTTCAACGAGAACTTTTCCTTGGATAAGGAGAGGGAGAAGAGTGTGCTGACAGTCTTGGTTGAGTTGAGCTGGAGTGCCCAGTCTTCAGTCCAACCGCATACT